>NC_077232.1:11256256-11301256 GCF_027887165.1 Monodelphis domestica | reverse complement strand
CTTGGGTCTAGTAGACAGTATTGATTCTAAAGACAGAAGGTAAGGGGTTAAAAACAAAAAAGATGGGTGGAGAGAAAGAAAGAAAGAGGAGGAGAGAGTGGGAGAGAAGGAGAAGGAGGGAGGGCAAGGGAGGGAGAGAAAAAGGAAGAGAGAAAGAGAGGGAGGGAGGGAGAGAGAGGAAGAGGAAATAGGAGAGAGAGGGAAGGATGAAGGATGAGAGAGAGGGAGAAAGGAAGGGAAAGAGGGAGAGAGAGAAAGAGAGAGAGCAAAAGAGAGAGAGTAGAGGGAGGAAGGAAGGGAGAGAGAAAGAGAGACAGATAGAATAGAGAGAGAGACTTTAGTTATCCACACAGTCCAAAGGACCAGCTGGCCCTGGCCACACAAAGGTTTCATAATCTGTATTTCTCCCCACACATTATTAAAGGGAAAAAATATGAATTTTGATGGAAAACCATTTGAGCTCCCAGGATAGCCAGCAAATGGGGCTATCCATCCCATCAATATGGAACAAAACAGTAAGGACCCCAGCTGTGTGGCCCCACCTCTCCAAAGTAACCCTCCAGATGTATAGGAATGAGTCATCACATGTTGGAGCTGGAAGGCTCCTTGGAGACCTGGTCTACTTAATCCTGGCATTTAGACATAAAGAAACAGAAACCTTCAGAGGGGAGCACATTTTTCCATGCCTACACCATCACCATCGCCATGGCCATCGCCATTGCCTTCTCCTTTGCCTTTGCTTTTGGCTTCTCCTTTGCCTAAGCCATGGCCATCTCCATCTCCATCTCCATCTCCATCTCCATCTCCATCTCCATCTCCATCTCCATCTTCTCCATCTCCATCTCCATCTTCTCCATCTCCATCTCCATTGCCATCGCCATCTCCATCTTCTCCATCGACATCTCCATTGCCTTCTCCTTTGCCTTTGTCTTTGGCTTCGCCTTTGCCAATGCCATAGCCATAGCCATGGCCGTCGCCATTGCCATCCCTGAACCTCTTGCAAGTCCATCTTTTCTAGGGCTTAGCCATTGAGTTTTGAATGAACTTGACTCAGTCCTCATGTGATCCTCTAAACCAAGTCTTTAAGCCTCTTCTCACCACCCCCCTACCCCCAAGCCTAGAGCCCTTTCCCCTCCCTCCCAGTTCTACACTTATTTTCTGTGTGTCTCACATACAGACACAAGTTTCTTGAAGGCAGGAATTGTTCCCTTTGGTCTCGGAATCTCCACAATGTGTCCACTTGCCTAGCCAACCTGATAACTGAATTCCTGACTTGGAACTTCGAATGAGTTCCGTGGATACCTCAAGTCCAAAGTTTGTTAACAGGCAGCTTCGGCAGCTCCAACTTTGGATCTCGGTGGGACCTCCAAAATGGTACCTTGAAAAAAACACAGAACGATTCAATAGAAAAACCAAGTCTTTAATCAGGAGAGGGATGGTGTTCTCTATTTAGGCCTCCACACAGAGAAACGTGCCCCAAACCACACAGAGCCGACAGCCCTGGCATTCTAGCACGCTACCCCTGGGAGTACCACTGTGCAAGATGATAGCTCCAAGGAACAAAAGAATTTGGGGAAGTTATATACCTTTTGGGGAACTGGGAGCCCGGGAGTATGGTTGATTGGCTTTACAATGGCCACAGGGAAAGAGAAGTCCAAGACAGCAGTATCTGGAGAGGAGGATGCTTTACAATGGACACAAAAGAGAAAGATCCAGCCAAGGGCTAGGCTACCAAAGAAAGGACTTTGATACAATGGGAGAAACTACTAGGACAAAAAGGATACTTAACATTTGATCTAGGTCCGTGATGGTGGACCTATTACACGTGTGTTAGCACTGACACACGTAGCCATTTTTGATGACACACGGCCTCATGTAGGCTCAGCACACCTCAGGACCCAGGAGCCTCCCAGGGAGCTGAGCACCCACAGCCATGGCTGTGGTCATGCCCTGGGGGGGAGGGGCGGGGAGGGCTGCTCCACATGCTGGTGGGGGAGGTGCAAGTGGCATACGCCAGGCAGTGGGGGGGCTGTAAGGCTCCCATGGGGGTGGGGAAGCAGCAGCTGCTGCTCTTGAAACCCCGTGGGCCAGCTGGCTGGGGAGGAGCCGGGCAGGGTGGGGCCAGGCCAGTGGAAGACTGGACAGGGCTCCGGCCCACATGCAATGGAAGAGTGCATGGAACTGATTACCAGACACTTTTAGAACCCTGAAAAATATAGCAATGGCTTTATTCATAATTTTTCCCCTCTGTTTAATTTTGTGAGCATTCTTCTCAGCATTAAATAATAGCAAAACCAACAAAAGAAACAGATTGACAGATGAAGTTAGTAGCTCTTGCTTGGGCTTGAAGTGTACAAAATAGCAACCTTCAGTTGAAGATTTAGCCAATGAAATTCAGCAACAAAAAAGTCACTAACAGGCAGGTTAGTTAAAGAATTCCCCTCCCCCTCACTTCTCTTAGTTCATGGTGTCGTGGGCATTGCACCCCCAGAAACTGAGACAAACTATTATCAGGGAAATTCCTTTGTTCCCTTACACCCTCCGACTCCCAACCCAAAACATCTGACCTTCTTCTATGACAGATTTAGCCCAAATTAAGGGGAAATTGGGTTGCTACTCAGAGAACCACTCCAAATTCATTGATGGATTAAATTTCTTACCCTGCAGTTTGACCTGTCTTGGACAGATCTGGACATTATTACCTCCACCTATTGCCCCCCAGATGAGAAAAAACAGATCTGGGATTTGGCTGTAAAAACAGGACATGAGAAGGCCCAAGGCGGCACATGGCAGGAGTCCCTGGCGCTCCTGCTGTCCCCCGGCCAGACCCCAGGTGGGACTATAGGAATGAAAGGCATAGACAGCTTAGAGATCACATGATGGACTGTGTCCTGGAGGCCATGCAAAGAGGAATGAGGAAGCAAGTAAATTATATTAAGCTCAAAGAGGTTACTCAAGGAAAGGAGGAGAATCCAGCTCTCTTCCTGTCCCGATTAGTAGAGGCCATGAAACAGTATACAAATGTCCACCCAGAGAGCGCTGAGGAGGCAATTAAATTAGGCCTCCATTTTATAGAGCTCCAGACATCAGGCAAAAACTGCAAAAGCTGGGTCTGGGACCCCAAACTCCAATAAACCAATTAGTAGATGCTGCCTTTAAGGTTTTTCACAACAGGGACCAGGTGACAAAGGAAGGGAAAACCCCTGAGAAATGGCTCACAGCAGCTCTTGCTTCCCTGACCCATGAGCAGAAGCCAAGGGATTCTTGCTACACCTGTGGACAGAATGGGCATTGGTCGCAAGGTTGTCCTTCGAAGGGAAGACTGCCCTCGACTCCATGCCCAGCCTGTGGCTGCGCCAGTGCCCCTCCACACAGAGACCCCAGAGACCCAAGAGGCATTCCCCTATCCTCCAGTCTCCTGAAGACTTGAAAGAGGGGTGCCCTGGGGCCAACGTGCTACCAGTTTCCACCACTATGGCTGAACCCAGGGTTAATCTCAAGGTAGAAAGTAAGATGACTGAGCTTCTCATAGATGCAGGGGCAACTCATTCTGTCCTTACCTCACATGATGGTCCTACAATCCCTGTGCAGCACTAGGTAATTGGAGTTGGGGGTAGGATACTTAGAGAGGATATAGGGAAATGGCACCCCTAGCCTGTGCCCAATTCCCCCTTATCTCAAATCTAACTCTCCTAGCCACTCCCCTGCAAAAGCTTCCAACAATCTCATCAGAAATCTGGGAGAAAGTACCTTCCATTGTCTGGGATGAAGATAAGCCATTTATGAGAATCACTTAATGAGAAACCTCAAGCCTGATTCTCCCTATCCTCACTGGAAGCAATATCCCATCTCCCCAGAGGCCAGAAAAGGATCACAACCTCTCATTGATAAATTCCTGGCCCATGGTCTCTCACCTTTCCTAGGAGAACAGGGCTAAAAGGTTTCTGCCTCTAAAGCCCAACTGGTGTCCTAGTCTATAACTTACTTGGGACACAACCTAACCCCAAATTCCAGCTCCCTGACCACAGACAGGAAACAGGCCATCCTATTCATACCTGTTCCCTCCACCAAAAGACAGCTCTGAACTTTTCTGGATATTGCTGCATTTGGATCCCTAATTTGGGGATCATTGCAAAACCCCTCTAACAAGGCCACAAAGGGTCCAGACTCGGAACCCCTGGATTGGGGGGGAGTGAACAAAAAGGAGCCTTTTTACTTCTAAAATCCAGGCTTTCTGCTGCCCTACCTTAGGAATTCCAGACCTTGAAAAGCCCTTCTTTTCATCTGTGGATGAGAGAAAGCAACTTGCCCTAGGGGAAAATCCAGGACTGAACCCATTTGAACAGTTGTATGAGACTGCCTTTCTAACCTCTGATATTCTTTTAGATACAGAAATCCACAACCTTATTAGGCTTTCTAAGCAACTTGGCCTGATCTACCAGGTTCAGAGAGAATATGATAATCATATCCTTCCCAAGCCCTCCAGAGAGGATAAAAAGGCGTCCTTCCACCCAGCCCGAACAGAAGATTAGGTATACCAGAAAACATGGGAGTGGATCAAACCAGCTAGCACCTCAGTGGGGGGAGCCCCATCCAGTTATTCTACCCATCCCCTTCCTCCTTGTTATTTCAAATCTCTCTTTCTCTAGCCATTACTATCCTTTTTCTTACACTTTCTGTCTTTTTCTGTTTTTTTTTTAATCATGCATGTCCCGCCAGCTAGACAGATAATTCTAATTTGTAACTTTGTCATATCTCTAGTTGCTTGTAGGGTGAAAGTTCCCATTGGAGTTACTGAGATGCCAATACAACCCTGCCACCTTCCCAGCCTGAACCTCTGGACATTGTCTACACCCAATGCCTCTCTCTCCTGACAATAGGCAGGGAGAGATCTACACCCATTCTCAGCTCTGAAGAAGCTACAGAAAACTGAGACCATCGCCCCTTTTCCCTTACATATTTGGAGAGGGGGGAGATGTCATGGGCACTGTACCCCCAGAAACTTGGGCAGACTATTGTCAGGGAAATTCCTTTGCCCCCTTAGGCCCTCCAGACCCAAAACATCTGACCCTGAAAGGATTATCCTCCTTTGATTGTCCCATTGATTTGAGATGGACAAAGAGACACACCTCGTCCATCTGTCCTCCAAATCAGGAGAATCACCCCCATGCCTTCAGGGGAACCTCCTCCCCAACCCCTGGCCCCAGAGTCAAGTCCTCATTGCTGTAAAAGAATATAAAAACCCCAGAAATGAGGCATTCTGGGAGCAACCTCCCAGGTTGCTCTGCTCATGCTGTCTTGCTTGCCAAAATTCAACATTACTAATAAATCTCTCTTTACTTTTAAGTTACGTTTCAGAGTCTTATATTCTTGCAAAAGGTATCCTTCCTGAACCCCAGGGGTAGACCTCTGCACCCCCTAACAATGGCACCTCACACCAGTTAAATAATATCAAGACCAACAAAAGAAACTGATTGACAGATGAACAAAGAAGTCACTAAGCAGGCAAGTTAAAGAATCAGTTTTTTGTTTTATAAAATACCATTATATATTACAATTATACATTTTTGTTATTTAAACTATAAATATTGTGAAATTATGGGGGGGGGTTCTCAACATGACACACCACATGAATTATGCTCAGTTTTTGGGTGAATTTTGGCACATGAAGCTCAAAAGGTTGCCCATCACTGGTCTAGGTTTATATAGTCCCTCCTGGACTGGGATCCTTCAGTACCTTAAAATCCACTGTTCAGTCTGAAAGGGCTGAGTCTGGGACTCCTCTCAGGATGAATTGTCAGGGGACAGGAGCAGACTTGGGGTCTCTGGATTTCAGGTTGGCACAATTAAGGGTTCTAATCTTTTACAAATATATGCCAAAATTCTAAATTCCAAATAGTCTCTCTCTTTTCCCTCTCCCATCCCTGAGATGGTAAGTCATTTGATCTGGGTTACACGTGGATGATCTTGCAAAACATATTTTCATACTGGTCATGTTAGGAGAGAATATTCATAGAAAACTACAATCCAAAAATAAAAACACACCCCAAAAAGTGAAAACTCGTCTGTTTCTTTCTGCTCCAGACTCCCAACAGTCCTTTCTCCAGAGCTGGACACCATTCTTTGTCTTAAGTCCTTCAGAATTGTCCTGGACCCTTGGATTGCTGATCAGTGTTGATCAGTGTACAGTGCTGTACTATGCACAGTGTTCTCCTGGTTCTGCCTATTTCACTCTGCATCCATTCACGTAGGTCTTTCTTAAATCAGCCTGTTCGTCATTTCTTGTTGCACAATCGGCTTCCGTCACCCACACAGTCCAGTTTGTTCATGGTGGACTTCCCCTCCATTTCCCATTCTTCGCCACCACCAAAAGAGGGGCCTTTTGGGGCATCTGGGTCCCTCCTCCTTTTTTAGAAGCCTCTTTGGCATGCAGCCCTAGTCGTGGTATTTATTGCCTCTGCCTCTCCTCAGGGAGAACAGAAAGGAGATGGGCAAATCTCCAGGCCGGGGATTGCTCCAGAATGGAACTGCCAGGGCAGTTTCTAGTGGTCAGCAAAGGCCAAGTTTCCCCTTTCTAACTAGGAAACACCCCCTAGGTAAGATATTCTTGCTTCATATTTGAACTCAGCCAAGAGTGGGGTGAGGAGACTGAAACGAGGAAAGGAACAAAATCCTTTGTATGAAATGGAGGCTTCTGGCCAATTCCCCGGCTTGCTGATGGAAGAAGGACAATGTGTTCTCTGGTGCCAGTACCATTCACAGGAACAAAGGGACCATTTGCAAGGAGAAGGGCCAATCCAACCTCTATTTGCTAACACATCCACACTGACATGTGTTTCAAATGTGGCAAAAGAAAGCCTTAGATTTAGCGGGTCTCTATCAGAATGATGAGAGCTGCAGAGGCTGATGGGACTGGCCCAGCTCCCCAGTGGGGTTACCCTGGTAGAAAAGATTCCCGAGCTTCAGGCTCTCTGTGGACCCAGATGGTGCCCAATAAATATCTAGCCGGTTCCAACACTGGAATACGCCCATTTGTTTGATCCACCTGAATTCCTCAAACAATAAGAGCCCACTTAGTCCCTGACAGCAGGACAGACTTTAGGTGGAAGCTTCCTTTTTCTCTAGGGGTGTATACCCACCCCATCCCTGCCCAGGGGACCCATCCTGGGTCTCCCACTTTGCTGGCTGCCATTTAACTTCCTGGCCATGGGTGGTCGCTCTTTCAGGGACTTCTCTCTGAACTGGGGTGTTGGCCCAGATCCACGGTCTCTACCCCAAGTGATTCTTTGGTTTCTATGAGCATTTCAGCCATCGGCTCCATGGGAAAACTTTCAGAGTCCAAAGGAAGTAAGCCAGAATGAGAGGCAGTGGGGCCCCCTCAAGCCACACTCCTCTGGTCTGTCTGCCAGGATTTCAACATAAGGAATCACTTCCTCAGAGGCTCTCAAATGACCTGTCAGAGCTGGCCTCCAGTTTCCCCCACTCCCCTGTCCATACCTTCTTCCACTCCTTTCCTCTCCTTGCTGTCCACCCCCTCCACACACCTGTCAGGATCTCTGAGCCTCTGGGCCCCAGGGAAATGCAGCCTTTCTTCCTTGGGTGCTGCAAAATTCCCTCAATGCCCTCTTTCTGGTTTGCACAGAGTGCTGAATGCAAAGCCTGGCTTTCTGCTCCCTTCAGGGGTTCAAGGGTGAGTTTGGAGAGGGCCTTCCCCCTGCCTCTGAGCAGCCACGTGGAAAGGACATTCCAGATTCTTTCCAAGACCCCATTCCCCTGGCCCCACTGTGTTCAAACAGTGAGTTCCATGGCTGGCCCAAAGAATGTCTTTACCTTTCTTGCCTATGTGTAATTTTAAGACTCCATTTGCCTCGTGTTTTAGGCATTTAAGTATATCATCAAGTTTAGTTCATTCTGGGCTTACCAGTGATGAATGGTCAACCATTAATCCACCAAGGAACATTGATCAAGCACCTATTATATATCAGGTTAGTTATTAAGTGCCTCCAGCACAGATGCCAAATCGAGAATGACTCCACCCTTGAGGAGCTTATATTTTCCTGGGGTGGGAGAGAAATGTTCATATATAAGGAAACAAAGGACGTATATGGAACAAATGTGCAGCAGTTTGGCAGGATCCACCAAGAGCTGGCACAATCAGAAAAGGCTTTCTCAAGGTCTTCAAGTAGACACATATCCAATCCAATGGTATATTAGACTGGGAATTTCTCTTGGATACAGGTTAACCTTATAGTCATTCTCAGTAACAGAGAGACTACCACCACTACTACTACAGGTTAACCTAGATCAGTGATGGCGAACCTTTCAGAGATCAAGTACCCAAACTGCACTCTCAAACCCCACATGTGAGCCACCCCTTTATCCCAGAGAGGGGAGGAAGGAAACATTCCCACTGGGGAACTGGGTGATGTGGAGAGATGAAAGGGAACACTCCCCTCTGGCATGCGTGCCATAAGTTCACCAAACAGGCTCAGATGGACACTGAGGTCCCTTCCAACTCTCAATTTCTGTGGTTCTCGGATTATTTATAATATAGGGAGGGATTATTTATAGTATAGGGAGCAGCTAGGTTGCTCAGTGGATTGAGACCCAGATCTACAGATGGGAAGTCCTCGGTTCAAATCTGGCCTCAGACATTTCCTAGCTATGCAACCCAGAGCAAGTCACTTAACTCCCATTGCCTGACCCTTACCACTCTTCTGCTTTGGAACCAATACACAGTACTTATTCTAAGATGGAAGGTAAGGGTTTAATAAAAATAAAGAAAGAAGGTATAGTCAGCAGAAATGGAGATCAATGAGGAGGAGCCAAGATGGTGGCTTAGTAGCAGCAAAAAATGGAGATCAAGAAGGATGGATGGCGACTGAACCAAGACCATTGGATTTAATGGTAAAGAGATCAATGGCGACCTCCAAAAAAGAAGTTTCAGCTTAGGGTTAGTAAAATGCTTTATTATTTTTTAAACCCTTATCTTCTGTCTCAATATTGATTCTAAGGCAGAAGAGTGGCAAGCACTGGGCAATAGGGTTAAGGGACTTGCCCTGGGTCACACAGCTAGGAAGAAATGTCTGAGGGGAGATCCAAATTCAGATTCTCCTGACTCCAGGTGAGGAGCTACATCCGCTGTGATAACTAGCTGTCCCCTGACTGTTGTTAGTGATAGACTATAAAAGTTTGAAAGAAGAAAGTAATGGCAGTGTGTATAGTTAGTTTTTCTAGGATCTTGGCCATGCTAGGAAGAGAAACATTGGATAACCCGAGGAGACGGTAAGATCAAGCAAAGATTTTTTAAAGAAAGGGAAATTCTTGGTATATTTGTTGCCAGCAGAGGAGTCATGGGTAAGGAGAGGTTAAAAATGATGGAGGGTATCAACTTGAATTCTAGAAACCCCCAAGTTTAGTTAGCATGAAAGTTGAAGACATTAAGTTTGACCTTGTCCCATGAGAATTTCTCCCAGGGAAATTCCAGCTTCACAAGTTTTGAACTAACAATAGACCTTAAAGTAATTTAGGTGGAACTACAAGACTCAATCAGATGTTAAATATGCTTTTGTCCTAGTAGATTCTCCCATTGTGCCAAAGCCCTTTCTCAGGTAGCCCAGCCCTTGGGCTAGATCTTTCCCTTTTGTGTCCATGGAAAAACAATCTCCCTGATGATCCTGTAGAGAACTCCTCATTTCTTTGTAGCCATTGTAAATCTAACCAATCATACTCTCTGGCACTCAGTTCCCCAGGAGGTATATAAGTGCCCCAGGTTCCTGGGATTCCTCAGAGCTATCATCTCCAGCGGTTATTTCTCACAGAGATATTATCTTCTGAGTCCCAGGGTGTAGACCCTGTAAAGATTTTTGGTGCTAGGCTCTGGATGTGAGTGAATATTGGACTTATCCCTCTCCTGATTCTAACTATTTAATAGTTCTGTGGTTTTTACCAGTTTAACAGGGGGGACAGAGAATGATGGAACCAGACTAGAAGGAATCAACACAACAATGGGGGAGGGGTTGGCATTGGCAAGAATAACAATCATTCATCTAGTGAGAGAACAGAGAGGTGATGCAGTGGATGGAGTGCCAGGCTTAGATTCAGGAAGGTCTGAGTTTAAATGCACCTCAGACACTTATTGGCTGTATGACTCTGAACAAGTCACTTAACCCTTTTGGCCTCTGTTTCATGATCTATAAATTGAAGAAGGAAATGGCAGATAACTCCAATATTTTTGCCAAGAAAATCCCAAATGGAGTCATGAAGAGCCAGACACACCTGATGCAGCTGACCAACAACACATGGACTAAGAATAGGACAAAGAAAGAAGAAGGGAGGCTGATGCTGATGAGATCTAAAGTATGGAACTGGGAAGGAAAGGAATCTTGGGATATTTGACTTCCATTTTCTTCAGTGAAGGGTGAGGCCAGGTCTACCACAGGAAATCAGTAGTAAAGGTGAGGAGAGAAGTTGGGGACAGCATCATAGGCCATATGATTATATAAATGGAGATTTTGAACTTTTGACTTCATTCCCCAGAAGTCCTTGGTATTTCCCAGAATTCCCTATAATCTCTCCTGCATCTCCATGTTGGCAAGACCACATTATTGGTATTTAACTGGCAGTAACACCTCCCACATCCTCTTTTTTTTTTTTTTTGGCATGATGTAGCATCAGCAGTGATGGTGGTAAGGTGGGGAAAATTTGAAAATGGCTAACCAGCCATGGGCACATGGTTTTTATTTTGTATCCTCTTTATTCCTTGATTTCTAATGATTCTTAATAATAAGCCTCATAAAATATAATATTTTTATTATTAGAGATATAATTTAATTTTTACATGATAGAGCTGATATGGGGAAATAAATTATTTTAGACAACATCCATTTGAACTACAAGAGGAAAAGGAGGAAAAAAAGGACTAGATTTTTGTGTGATAGGGAAGTGTCATTCCCTGGTCTGATTTTACCTTCACTCTTAGAGATAGGAGGAGCCAGGATGATATCCAAACTTCGGTACTTGTCTGTGAGTATTTCACAGAGAGTGTGGATAGAAGGTGTCCTGTGTCTTAACATATGTCAAGCATCCCAACCTCAAGTCTCACACTAGGTTCAAGTCCTTTTGTATTGACTTAGTAGTTCATCAATTCTACCTGGATTGGCTTAATCCTTTTTGACCTTGGGCTCCTTGGCACTATGCAGTTTAGCTTTGTGCTTCTTTGGCACTGTGCAATGGCTCTTTTCGTATTCCCTTCTCTGGAATCAGACAAAATCATTAAGCAAAGTCCCGTAATTTTTTTAAAAAATCAATGGCATCATTTTTATAGTCTAAAGCTTTTTTGGATATGCATTAATATTAGTACAAATGTATTTTAAACTTATATTACTGCAAATTCAGAAAAGTTAAAGAAAATCTTCTTAATACTGGTGATGTGCTTCAAATACAAAAAGGAGAGAAAAAATAAAACTGAAATGGTATACTGCACATGTAAGCAAAAACAATAATAAAATGGGGCGGCTGGGTAGCTCAGTGGATTGAGAGCTAAGCCTAGAGACGGGAGATCCTAGGTTCAAATCTGGCCTCAGACACTTCCCAGCTGTGTGACCTTGGGCAAGTCACTTGACCCCCATTGCCCAGCCCTTACCACTCTTCTGCCTTGGAGCGAATACACAGTATTGACTCCAAGATGGAAGGTAAGAGTTAAAAAAATAATAATAATAGAAGAGTTTTTTTTTTCAAAAATATATAGCTTATAATCATTGACACACTGTGTCAGCTAAGGAAGGGTAGAGTGTACAAAGGTTTCTCACCCAAAAAATGAGATCCATTTCCTCTTCAAACTTGGCCATGATCCCCTGTTTACAAAGTTACAAAGTAACAGTTTTTATAAAGAACAATAGTACAACAGGTAATGCACATTCAAGAAGTATCAAAATCCCCAAAGTTATAATAGCCCATTTAATGACAATAGCAAACAAATCCACTATCATATTTTACATGAGTCTGCCATATGACATTTAAAGCTAATGGATACTTGTCACAGGTTTTTCAGGTGTAGTAAATCGTTCAACCTTGGTTGAGATATTTTTAAACAAAATAAAATTTATTTGGGTCTAGAACATTACTAAGAAATCTAGATTGTTCTGGTGGAAGTAAATTAAACTGAAGAGTTACAAATGAGAGATGCTCCCTCTTGGGAGCCATCCAGGGATACCATGCCCGGGATCAACTTCCCAGCTCCTTTGGTATGAAACTGTTATGTCCCAACCATTCACATTTTTATAAATGCTGGAGGTGGGGATTATAATTATACTTCACTTCAGTTACTAAAATGGACCCTTTACCTCTTGTTACAAATAACTCAGAGGTAGGCAAAATGATCAGTCAGAGTTGTTGTTTTTAATCATGTCTAAAGACCCCTTAAAATCAATTTGAGATATTAAGCTCATTAATTTTATCAAAGGTTGTTAACCAGGTTGACAGAGTCCATCATCTGTGTGACAAAGCCAAAATGGAAGAAAAAGCTGTTTTTATATGGGCTTATTCAATAATATTTGTTCAGTATAGTTATAGGGGAAAGGTAACAGAATATAACACAGAGTTAAAACACAGTAGATTAAACTGATTCAGTGTAACAGAATAGTATTGAATACATTAATATGTGAACTTAAAACCAACCACATTACATCATAAACAAAACAATCAGCAAAATACAATGAAATACAGAGACTTTTATAAAACATTGGAATTTGAAAGGGTTTAAAATTTTACCTCCAGACTCTTACAGTTCCTTTCTCTAACCATTCAAATTCCGTTTGTCAGAATTGTGGGATTTCCCACAGCGAGGGAGAACATAGGTTTGGGGAATCTCAAACTGGATGAATCTTAGAGACCGGGCAGGCTCAAATGGCAAAGGGTTGTAGGGAGATGAATTTCTCCCCTGAATCTCAGGCAAGATTATTGAAAGGAATAGTGCATTCATGAATGGTAGAAGCTGTTTGAAATAGGCAAGGTACTGCTCCTTCATAGAGTATGCCATGCTCCTAATTTACTTCTTGTTTGGAAGAATAACTTCCTTCTTCCCTTCCCCCTGAGGTAAAACACTAGTTTCCCCAGCCATGTGGAGAGGGAGTTAGGAGGCTGTTTTCAGTTTGAGGACTCTTGGCAGAGAAGAGATAAGCCTCTTCTCTCACCCATCTGCTTGAGCCAGAGTTCCTCGGTCCTCCCTACTGCCTTTGGTTGCTGCTGCCTATCATGCTTTCTCCTAATCCTGCTCCTGTTCCTGCTCTGGCCTTGGCCCCAGCCCTAACTTCATTCCTACTGGTAGCTGCTGCTGTATCTTTTGAACTCACAAACTTGGAGTCGATCTCAGGGCACCTGATAAAAACTGGGGTGTATTTTCCTTAGGCAACAATTAGCCTCTTAACTCCCTCTCAGAAATCAATCATGTGACCTCCCATCTCCAGGCCTGTCTCTCAATCCACTGAGCCACCCAGCTGCCCCCTTATGGACATATTTCTAATAGTTCACATGATTGATTTATGAACCCTTAAATTGGATGGGGCTTAAAATTTTGTTGATCCTTAAAGTTAAGCCTCTAGCATCTACAGTCTGGAAGCTGGCAGACAATTTGTAAGGATCCTTTGAAATGTCAAAGACATTCTCTTTCATCTAAATAAGCTTGGGCCAGTGTTCCAGTCAGGAAGGACTTTCCAATGAGATTCTTCCTTGGGCAGCTCTTGCTATTTGATTCCTTTCTCTTGTGATTGGTTGGTAATATTATGTTAATACTTTTGTTGTGCCACTTGTTTGATAGGGGGTGACCCTCAATCCTAAAATCCATCCTAGAAGCCTATAACAAACAGTGCAGCTTGCTCAGCCCACTCTCTTGGACTCTCTCTGACTCCTGAGCCCTGACCTGCCAACACCACGGAAAATTTCTTTCTCTATGTTTCGGGTCTCTTTGTTTCAACTATGCCTCACTTTCTCTAGTTCTTAATCGTAACCCATTACTTTCCAGCTTTCATTTTCCCTCCTCAGATGATTAAACCCACAAGAGAATTATATGTAGGGGCTGAACCGCTCCATACATTTTCCCCGACATGTTCCCCAGGCCTGGAATGCTCTCCCTCCTGGTCTATAGTTCCTGGTTTCCTGGGCTTCCTCTAAGTTCCAGGTAAAATTGTAGCTTCTGCAAGCAGCCTCTTTCATGCTTGCTAGGGTCTTAGCCCAGAGAGGTCTCACTTCCAGTTTAGCCTGGGTATTTCTTATATGTGCATATTTGTTCGCATGGGGCCTTTTTCATGTGAAAGGGAGCTCTTGTGAGCTCTCGCACCCAGCACTTAGCCCGGGAAAGGCACATTTAACTACTTTAACAAAGTAGTGTGTTGAAAAGTGGCCAACCAGCCTCACCCCTAACCAGAGGCATGAGCCTGGGCTTCTCTTCCCACATCTTGGACCCCCAAGACCACAATCCATTTCCTAGGTAAGGAGTCTTCCCAGGAATTGTCTACAAGATATCTTCTCCATGACGTAGGGGCTCAGCTCAGATGATCCCAAGGAGGAAAGGGAATAAGGAGTTTGACAGCACCTACTATGGATAACTCATTCTCTTGGGAAATAAGTCCTCTTGGGGATTTCTGTGCTCTCCAGATGACAGTTCACTGCCATTCGCCATGCTTCTTCCCTCTCTCTGCCAGAGATGTCGTTCATTCTTTTCAGCCGGATCTAGTTCTTTGTGACCCCATTTGGGGCTTCCTTGGCAAAGATACTAAGGTGGTTTGCCATTCCCTGTTCCACCTCATTTTATAGATGAGGAACCAAGGCAAACACGGTTAAGTGTCTTGCTGGGGTCACACAGCTAGTAAGTATCTGAAGCCAGATTTGAACTCAGGTCTTTCTGATTCCTGAGTAACGATAACCAGAGTCTCTGAGAGAAAGGCTATTGAAATTGGGGTTAAACAATTTTTTAAAACTCTTACCTTCCTTCTAAGAATCAACACTATGCGTTGATTCCAAGTCAGAAGAATGATAAGGGCTAGGCAGTGGTGGTTAAGTGACTTGCCCAGGGTCACCCAGTGTCTGAGCCATATTTGAACCCAGGCCTTGTTTCCAGGCCTCACTCTCTATTCATTGAGCCACCTACCCGCCCCTATGATTTTCTAAAAGCAATTATCATAACAGCAACCCCTCTGCAAGGCTCTACCTAGGATATGAAATGGGTTTTGAAGTTAGGGGACCTGGGTTCCAACCCTGACTGTTGTTAACTCCTTCGATGGCCTTGGACAAAGCTTCAGTTTCCTCTTGTTTAAGAAGGCAGCTACCACAAGAAGTGTATCGAAGTCCCTGGCTTCAAAGACTTTCAGAAGGGTCGGGAAGAGAAGACACGGATGCATCATCCAAACAATCCGAACCCTCCACTGGGATGGAGTAATGCTGGCTGTCCCCTGGTGTTTATAGCTCTTCAGTGGGCTCACATATGGCTCTTCTCATGGTATCCTCACCATAGCCCCCGGGACGTTGGGGAATCCTTGTCCCGGGCTCTGGGTTGTGCCAAGGAAAGAGCTTTGGAATCAGAGGACCCAAATTCCGACCCTCTGAGACTTCCCACCTGGGTGTGACCTTGGACAAAGCATTTCCATTCCCTGGGTTTCACTAATTAGTGTGATGCATTTACTCACTCTTTCTTAAGGTAAAACAGAGGACAATGAGGTCAAAGTTCTTTTCTCCCAGATGGGGGCAGTTTAGGTCCCATGGGTGCTCTAACGCCTCCCCGTTCCTCCTCCCATCAGCACCGACCAACCACCAAAAGAAAATCCAACAACTGGTTGAAAGGTTAAACTTTGGTTTTTGCTAGACAAAACAACAATTATTCACTTTGTGTGTCGTCTGTATTTCTCATCTCCAAGAAGAGCTTACGCCATAGTATTGCAACCCAAAGGAAATGAGGTTGGGGAGCCAGAAACCTCCCACTGTTTACTAAGGTGAAATCAGCCTGATTTACTACTAGAGGGCAAGGCCAAGAGATAAGGAGAGTTGACAGTCTGGAGACAATATATTCTCTTGCCAGTTGCTAACCTGAGATTGAGAAAACCAGCCCCAGGAGGTACCCCAAGGGTATCAGTAGTTATCTGTTTAATCTTGTGACCATGTAAACAGGGCTAAGACCAAAAAGAGCCAACTGGACCCAGGAAATGCTCTTCCCTCGGTCAAGTTCCACCACCTGGACGGCCAAGAGCACTCACATGGATTTATGAACTTGAACTCAGAGAATGTTAAGAGCCCAAACAGACAGGGTCAAGTGCCATGGGCTAGAAGGGGTCTAAGAGACATAAGAGTCCAAGCCCCTCATTTTACAGAGAAAGAAACTGAGGCCCTGAGAAGATGTGATTTTTTCCCAGGGTCACACGAGTATTAAATAACTGAGGTGGGATTAGGAATCAGAGAGCCTGAACACCTGGAGGAAATCAGGGGAAGGCACATGTAGGAGGTGATGCTTGAGCTAAGCCTTGAAGAGAACTAGGGGTCCCAAGAAGTAGACTCAAAGGGGCAAGGGAAGAATATCCATTGTATATAGATCCATCCTTATGACCCTTGGGGAGATAAACAGTAGCTTATCCATTCCCTCATGAAGCTTATACCCTAGCACTGTGTTGGCAAACCTATGGCACATGTGCCTGAGGACATTTCTGTAGAAGGGTTACAGAGGGCAGACCTTCAATTCAGGAGAGAGTTGGAGCCCCTTATAAAGATGGTGGGAGAAGGCTGATTGTGGGAATTGGGGAATTTCATTTGGGAGTTACCACCAAGTGTAACATGTTCCATGTTGATCAGATAACCCAATAGTCTTGTTTCTCATCCCCCTAAAGAAGTCTGCATTCAATTGGTCATTGCAAAAAGTGTTGACTAAATAAACCTTTGCTTATTGAGAAGCGGGTTCAGTTCAATCTAATCAATCCCAATGGGCATTGGCTGGTTTCCTGTAGTGCACAAGTCCTCATGCTTGGTCTTGGGATGTGGGGGTGGATCCCTTTTGATCCAATGGGGAAGAGAAATGTTCACAAATAGCTTTGGTTCAAGGATATTGTGGTTGCACGGTCGTTTCAGTCATGTCTGATGCTTCATGACCCCATTTTGGGTTTTCTTGGCAGAGATACTAGAGTGGTTTGCCATTTTCTTCTCTAGCTCATTTTATAGCTAAGGAACTGAGGGAAACAGAGTAAAATGACTTTTCCAGGGCCACACATTCGATACATGCTTGTGTCTGAGGCTGAATTTAAACTCAGGAAGATGTCTTCCGGAGTCCAAGCTCAGTGCTCTATCAGTGGTGCCAACTAGTTGCCCCTGTTCCAGGATGGGTGCAGAGGAAAAGACCAGTCCAGGAGATTGGAGAAATCTGAGGAGAGGAAGATCACTTTCAGCAAGGGAAATGGAAGAGGAGGTAGAAGGCAATAAACAGTCAGGGGAGCTCTGAGAGAAGATGACACCTGACCTGAGCCTTGAAGGAAGGGAGGAGGGTCCTAGTGGGTGGAGGAGGGAGGTTAGAGAGAGCAGGGCAAGAATGGGGACAGAGGAAGAACTCCATTTTGGACTGGGTGACTAATGAATGCTATGACTAAGAGATTGAAGGTCGATTTTTGAGAGCCTTGAATGCAGACTCAGTGTATATCTTATTCAGTAATTAATGAGGAGTTCCTGAAAGTTCTGAAATGGAATGACAGAGATCAGATAGCTGAGAACAGTAGTGTTCCCTATAATGATAAAGTAGCTGCTGTCACTCACTACATTCTATTATTCAAGGGTGGTTTGTTCCTATCCAAACTAACTCAACTTCGAATTCCTTGGCACTCTTCCCTCCCCATTTTCAACTCAGTATGACCACAAAAGTCATTAACAGTCATTTATTAAGTATTTACTATTTCTCAAGCATTGTTAAGGGCTGGGGCTACAAAGACCCAAAAAATCCCTGCCCTCAAGGAGCTTACATTCTCAAGCTAAAGACTCTCTAAATCATTCAATTTCATGATGAAAAGCTTGGCAATGGTATCTAGTACTGTGTCTGTACTCTGACTCTTTCCAGTAGCCAAAAGAAATATAGACTCCCTTGACCAAACAAGAAATGACACAATTTTGAATCAATTCTTCCACATTTGTTACCCTATATCTGCTTCTATTTCTGGTTAAATCTTCCCTACCTGCCTCCCCCCCCCCCCAACCAGTCCCCTCCTTCTAGGTCTTGCCTTCTCTTCTTTCTTAGGGCTTCTGCTCCCAAAATTTCCAAGGCCAGGTTCCCAATGTGCCATCTCTAGTTCTTCTCTTTTAAACTTATTTTAATTTTCCTTATGTATCAGGATGTGCTTTTCTTTCCTCTCCCCTCCACTGAATCGTGTCTGTCCTCTGAAACCTAGGACAGTGCCCTGTAGAGGGGGAGAGCTTGTTAAATGTTTCTTGGATGGAATAGAATTGAACTCCCTGAAAAATGTCTTATTAATTTTCAGGACCTGCTAGAACAGTGATGGCAAACCTTTTAGAGACTGAGTGCCCAAACTGTGTGGGTGATGTGAAAAAATGTCCTCTGGCACAGTGGAGAAGGGAAGGGAGCAAGCCCCTCTGGAATGTGTGCTATAGGTTCGCCAACACAGTGCTAGAGTAAAAGCTTCATGAGGGAAAGGATAAGCTACTTTTTTATCTTCCCTTGCCCCTCCAAATCTCCCTCCATTCATTGTCTCCTTCTCAAAACTGCCTGAAATTCCTGTGTTCCTCTGGCCCTTGAAGGTGATTGTAGGAAGATAGAAGAAAAGTTATCTGGTGGTCTTACTTCTATGAGAAAGAAGCAAATATTGACATTAAGGAAAGAATTCTGTCCTTTGACCCAGGAGGAAAAAAACACCATTCATAAGCAAAGGATAAACTATGGGAGTGGAAACACCGAGAAAAAGCAACTGCCTGAATACAGAGGTTGAGGGGACATGACAGAGGAGAGACTCTAAATGAACACTCTAATGCAAATATTATCAACAAAGCAATGGGTTCAAATCAAGAAAACATCTAATGCCCAGTGGACTTACGCGTCGGCTATGGGGGGTGGGGGGGAGGAAAAGAAAATGATCTATGTCTTTAACGAATAATGCTTGGAAATGATCAAATAAAATATATTTAAAAAAAAAAAAAAGAATTCTGTCCTTTGCTCCCTGGATTGGAATATGGAATGAAAGGCCCATCCAGTCTAGGGGAACTTTTTTTCTGAAATGTCACTATGGAATGTCATAGGAGGGGACAATGAACAATGAAGGGAATCTTTACTCTGGAATTAACTCTGATCAATGAAGTTTAAGTGGGAAGAAATGGGGACCTCGAGAGAAAAGGACCTTGCCATCTTGGTCCAGACGATAGGGAGAAGGAGAAGTGGGCAGGCTGGCATATATTCCAGTCTTCTAAAGGCTCGGAGAAGCAATCAACAGGATCCTGTGGTCAAGGACCCCTAAACCAAACAGGGGATAAGAAGTTCTTGAGAACAACAAGTTAACAAGGCAATCATTCCAGGTGAGGAGGCAAAGGGGAGAGGTATGGAAAGACCGGTATGACTGGGTATAGAAGAGGCTTTGTCTGAATGCAAGATGGAAGACATGTAGCTTAACAGCATATGTCAAAGATTTATGGGCTTAGTTGGCAGCAAGCTCAGTGGGTTGTAGCTGCCAAGAAAGCAAACGTGATCTTGGGCTTCATGAACTGAAGGACAGTGTCTAGAGTAAGGGAGGTCTAAGTCCCAGAGCCTCTCGTCTATATAGCCAGACCATGGCTGGTCTATTATGTCCAGATGTGAAATAGTCATAGCCAATTTTCTGTTTTCTTAGTTAAGTTTCCCAGTGGCTGGAGAGTTGTGCTAATGAATAGGCAAGTGATGCTCTGGACATCCATCCCATTTTAGGGAACATAGCTCAGAAGTTGGAAGGCACCCAGGATGTTGAGGATGGAAGCCATGTTGACAAAGACTTTGGAGGAACTGGGATATTGAGCCTGGAGAAGAGAAGACTAGGGACAGGGGGCGAGGATGAGAGCCTCTTTCAAAGACTTCAACGGTTGCCATTTGGAAATGGGAATAGACTTATTCTGTGTGTCTTCAAAGGGTAGAACTAGGACTGACAATGTCAGCAACAGCAAATCTTTATTATGCCCTTAATGTATGCCAGACACTAGGATAAGTGCTGTAGATGTGAATAGAAGCAAAAAGAAAGACCAATGGATAGAAGTTTCAGGGTGGTGAATTTCTTAACTAAACCTGGACAACAGTAAACAAAAAACAATAAAATCCTGGGAGGTAGTGAGTTCCTAGTCAATGGAGATATTCAAGAAGTGTCTGGATGCCAGACTATTCATTTTTTTTTTAAACCCTTACCTTCTGTCTTGGAGTCAATACTGTGTATTGGCTCCAAGGCAGAAGAGTGGTAAGGGCTAGGCAATGGGGGTCAAGTGACTTGCCCAGGGTCACACAGCTGGGAAGTGTCGGAGGCCAGATTTGAACCTAGGACCTCCCGTCTCTAAGCCTGGCTCTCAATCCACTGAGCTACCCAGCTGCCCCAATGCCAGACTATTCGTTAAGGAAGCTATATTAGATGATGTCTTCTATCCTTCCCCCCTCTAGCATTGTGAAATTCCATGTCCAAATAACCATCTAGTTGAAAGAGAACATGGTGTGGTAGAAATATTAGACTAGGAGTCAGGAGAACCAGGTTCAAATCCCATCTCTGACACTTATCATATCTATGACTTTGGTCAAGCCATTTTCCAAGGGAGGCAACACAGTACAGTGCAAAGAACATTGGCTCTCAGTCAAATGGTCGCTAAGCATTTATTAAGCACCTTCTTGTGGCACATCCTGCTAAGACCTATTGATACAAAGAAAGGCCAAAAAGAGGGTCCTTGCCCTTGAGAAGCTCACAGTCTGATGTGGAGGCCAGCATGCAAACAAGGCACGCTATAGTCAGGATAAATAGGAAATAATCAACTGCAGGAAAGCACTAGAATCAAGGAGGGTTGGGGAAGGCTTCTTGTAGTAGGCGACTAAGATTGATCCTTTGGCATTTTACTGGCTCCTCAGTGTTTCAGGTACAAAAGGATTCAGGGTCCCAAAGAAGTTTCCTGAGTAGCCCAGATGACGAAAGGGATCTCCTCCTTTGGGAGAGAGGTAGGGGCAGGAGTGTGTACCCCGAAAAGGATACCAGCTGCCTCCCTGGGGGGAGGGATGTATGACACACTCTTCAATTTAAGCTGCAGGATTAACACTTTCTCCATCACTTTCTTAAGTCTGAAGATAATCAGCCAAACAATCATTTGAGCCCTAACTTATAACCTTTGCCAAGTGGAGATAGAAATGCTTATGCTGAAAATTTTAAGTGGAGCTGACGAGGGCAGCTGGGTGGCTCAGTGGATGGAGAGCCAGACTTAGAGATGGGAGGTTCTGGGTTCAAATGTGACCTCAGACACTTCCCAGCTGTGTGACTCTGGACAAGTCACTTAACCCCCATTGCCTAGCCCTGACCATTCTTCTGCCTTGGAACCATTATACAATATTGACTCCAAGACGGAAGGTGAGGGTTTAAAACACACACACACACACACACACACACACACACACACGCACACACACACACACACACACAGTGTTGACTACTCTTAAGATACTTGTTGAACCCATGGTTGATTAAACTGCCAAAAAAAATTGAACAATAATAGCTTCTAGAAATGGCAACAGGAAGGAAAAAGAACATTAGGCCTCCAGTCAGAAGACTTGGGTTCAAATCTCACTTCTTCCACCTACTAGCTGTGTGATCCTGGGCAAATTATTTAACCTCTCTGAGACTCGGTGCCCTCACTTGGAGATGGGAGGGCTAGACTAGATGACTTCTGAGGTTCCTTCTGGTTCACAGGGTATTTATTGCACATATTCAAAACCCACTAGAAATGTCTTATATCAGCCAAGAGGCATGGCTTCTCTTGGCCTCAGTGGCCTGATCAAATGAAGGGGCTGGACTTCATGGCTTCTGGGGTCCCCCGCCAGCTCCAGGTCTATGGATCGGTTGACCTGGAAACTGTCCCATAGAGGTCCAAAGTTTTGAAGAGGAAAAGCTGTGATCACGGAGAAGTTCAAGGCCAATCCCACCCATTCCCCCTCTGAAACGTATAAACGGAAAGAATCTTGGATTCAGACGATGGCTTCAGACAATGGAAAATCAGAAGGCTTTTGAATGAACGCCCACTGCGTGAAATGAGCAATCCATTTAAACCAAGGGCAGAAACAGGAAGTCCTGGACCTGTTCACCAGATGGGACAGCTCCAGGGAGAGGACCCCCGCATCCTTCCATTCGTCAGCCCACGGGATGTTGGAGGAGCAGCTGGGAAGGACCTCAGAGGCCGGAGCTCAAGTTTAAACTAAAGCTTGCTAAGAGAGATCATCAAGGAATCAGAGACCTTTGTCTTTACCTTCTTGTCTACCATGTTATTGTTCAATCATATCCGACTCCTCGTGACCCCTCTTGGGGTTTTTGTGGCAAAGATATTAGATAGGTTTGATGTTTCCTTCTCTAATTCATTTTCAAGATGAGGAAACTGAGGCAAACTGGGCTAATTGACTCGCCCAGGGTCACACAGCTAGTGTCTAAGGCTGGATTTTAATTCAGGTCTTCCTGACACCAGGGCAGATGCTCTATCCACTCCGCCACCAAGAAACGTCAGATGAGTGGATTTATTTGTGGTTATTTGTGGTAGAGCCTTCCAAGCTCGGATTGGTCCGATCAGCCACAGTTGGACACACTCTACATTGACCTCACCATAGTGATGTCATTTTTGGTCCCCTTCAAGTATGAAGAAAAACAACCAACCCTTTAGGTGTCATCTCTGGATGGCCGTATAGACTGGCTGGTTTTTCCAAGAGGGCTCCAGATGGAGATCGGAGAGCTTCAGAAAGCCTGTGGCATCTATTTCTATAGATGGAAGAGGTTTAGGAAATGAGGCCAGAGCAGGCATCATTAGGACAGGCAGCCTCCTAACAGCTTTGCACTAGACTGGGCTCCAGAGGGCCAACCCACTCCTTTCACAGATGAGGAAACTGAGGTCTAGAGAAGTAGAGTGTCCCAGCCAAGATCATACAAGTGGTGGCAGAGGGACCTCTAACTAGAAACTAGCATCCCTTCCACTGGTACCAAGCTGTCGCTGAGCCAGAAAATGTCACTCATTGGCTATGTTCCGTGGAGTAGGTCACCCCTTTTCTCTGGGTCTCGGTTTCCCCATATATAAAATGGAGGGCGTGGATAAGAGGATGCTCGAAAAAAATTCTCCCTTTCCCCTGCTTCCCTCCCCAAGAGCCATTCTGGGCTGGCCAAGGACGCAGGTGTTTCCTGCGCACTTTCCACCCCCTCCCCCATCAGGGGCTCACCTGCGTGATGGTTGCCATGGATGGCTTTGCCATCGTCAGGGCCAGCAGAGGCAGCTGCAGCTGTCTCACAAGGCACAGCAGTCAGAGGCGGTTTCCCTTGGTAACGAGGTCGATCTGCAGATTTCCCATCCATTTAAATTTCCTTTGCAAGCAGCCACAGAGATCTACGGCTAAACCTCTCCCAGAGGAAGGCCATCTTCCCCCTTGTTAAGGAGATGGACCTACAGAAACCTTCTTGTTGTTCTGGTGTCTCTGACTCTCTCTGGGGCCCCATTTAGGGTTTTGGGGGCAAAGATCCTGGTGTGGTTGGCCATTTCCTTCTCTACAGATCATTTTTCAAGGGGGAAACTGAGGCAAATAACATGAAGTAACTTGCCTGGTGTCTGAGGCCAGATTTGAACTCAGATCCTAGAGAACTAAAATATTGAAAAAATCTGGGGGATTGGGGTTTCCCATTCACCCTAAGAAGGGAACCTCGCCCAGGCTATCGAGAAGACTCAGCACCTCCCTTTCCCTCCCTGGCTTGGTTTTCAGTATCAGCAAATGGAAACCCATCAGCCTGCTGGTTTTCAGTGGCTGTGCCTTAGCCCCCAGTTAGATTGCAAACTGCTCTCCAGGCCAGGATAGTGTCTCAACCAAGCTTTGGGTCTACCCCACAGCCTAATGAATACAGTGCTCTCAGCCTACAGTGTTCATTCAATAAATGTTTATTAAATTCAATCAGGCCTCTGGAGGCAGTGGGGTGGCTCAGTGGACTGAGAGCCAAGCTTAGAGGTCCTGGGTTCAAATTTTAACACAGACACTTCCTGAGCAAGTCACATAAGCCCCATTGCCTGGCCCTTACCAGCTCTTCAGCCATGGCACCAATACACCATCTTGATTCTAAGATGGAAGCTAAGGGTTTGGGGGGAAAAATTCATTGAGATCTTCTTTGGGGAGTAGCTTGCATTTATGTAGTCCTATATATACACGCATGCTCATACTTATTCATATATATTGTCTCTTCTCATAAACATTGTTTCATTTTTTTCTTTGTACCCCTAAATATCTGGCGCAATACCTGATATACAGTAGGTGCATAATTAATGCTTGGTGATTGATTTAAAACTTCATTTGCCCCTCAAGTTTTATGCCAGAGAGCTGGGAGTACCCATTTCGCAGGCCATCCAATTGCAGATCAAAGCACGCCATCTTTCATTGGATTTTTATTGTAGATGTGATATGTGTCTTCGGCCATGACATGAGGAATATAGAAATGTATATTGCACGAAAGCACTGGTAGAACCTCTATTGGACCATTTGCCAGCTCAGGGAGGGCGAGAATCTGAATCACAAAATGTCCCAAAATGATTGTCCAAAAAAATTATCTCCACACAGCATTAAAAAACAAATTAACTAGGGGCAGCTGGGTAGCTCAGTGGATTGAGAGCCAGACCTAGAAATGGAAGGTCCTAGGTTCAAATGTGGCCTCAGACACTTCCCAGCTGTGTGACCCTGGGCAAGTCACTTGACCCCCATTGCCTAGCCCTCACCACTCTTCTGCCTTGGAGCCAATACACAGTATTGATTCCAAGATGGAAGGTGAGGGTTTAAAAAAAACAAATTAACCCATGCCAAGGGCTGGAGGTAGAAAAGCAGAGAGCCCAAAGAGTCTCTTCCCTCAGGGAGATTACCTGTTCCACTTGACTGGCCATTGGGAACCGTCATCCTACATAAAACTTTCTCCCACATCCTGGAACTTAATGCGCTCATTTAGACGACATTAGTCTCATTGCCCAATGGCACGTTCTCCGGAGGCTAGAATCAGGGTCTTGGCTGCTACCAACATCTGTCACCCAATACTGATGGTAGCTGGAGGGGCAGGCCCAAGCCCTGTTTTGTATCCTATGGTTTTTTGTGGGTGATTGCCCCTTTGTCTCTCCTTTTGGTAGGAAAAGGATTTCTTGAGGTAGTCAACATAGCCCATAATTAACCAGGGATGGGTGAAATATTGACTTTATTATCTCTTCCCTAGAAGGCTTCTATCCTGGCCAGACTGGTTCAGCTAGTATCTGGCACCTTCAGAGCCCAACCAAATGAGCGCCATTACTCAGGGAGTCCTTTGAGATGATTTAGTCCAACCTCCCCCCTTCTTCAATTTAACAGATAAGTGACTCAAGGTTCTCAAAGGGCCAGTAACTTGTTTTTGTTGTTGTTGTTGTTGTTTATCTGGACATTTCTATTTAATTAATTAATTAATTTAGAATATTTTCCCATGGTTACAAGATTCATGTTCTTTCCCTCCCCTCCTCCATCTCCCCTCACATAGCCAACAAGCAATTCCACTGGGTTTTACATGTGTCATTGATCAAGACCTATTTCCATATTATTGATGTTTGCACCAGGGTGATCACTTAGAGTCTACATCCCCACTCATATCCCCATCGACCCTTGTGATCAAGCAGTTGTTTTTCTTCTGGGTTTCCGCTCCCACAGTTCTTTCTCTGGATGTGGAGATCATTCTTTCTCATAAGTCCCTCCGAATTGTTCTGGATCATTGCATTGCTGCTAGTAGAGAAGTCCATTACACTTGATTGTGCCACAGTGTATCCGTGTCTGTGTACAAAGTTCTCTTGGTTCTACTCCTCTCACTCTGCATCCATTCCTTGAGATCTTTCCAGTTCACATGGAATCCCTCCAGTTCATTATTCCTTTGAGCACAATAGTATTCCATCACCAACAGATACCACAATTTGTCCAGCCATTCCCCAATCGAAGGGCATCCCCTCATTTTCCAAATTTTTGCCACCACAAAGAGTGCAAGGGCCAGTAACTTGTGAGTGGTAAATCAGGGATTAAATCCCAAAGCTCTGGGCTTACCTTTCAAAGGATCATAGATTTGGTTCCAGAAGGGATCTTAGAGGCAGGCCATCAAGTCTAACCCTCTCATTTACAGATGAGGAAACTGAGGCATTAGTGACTATTAAACATGAGACATTAAGTGACTAGAACAAAGTTACATGGGTTTTTGTGGGAGGTTTTGGTTTATTGTTTTCTGGAAATCACTCTTCATGGTCAGTTTATTATATGTACAAAATGCTAAGTACGACAATAGGTACACAGGGGAATGGAAAAAACACAAAAGATATATGAGGCAAGATTTGAACTCAAGTCTTCATGACTCCATCACTCTATCCAGTCTCCACCAATTTGCCTAATTCAATGTTGGTGTTGATGTTTTAAACACTCACCTCCCACCTTATAGTTAATACTACATATTGGTTCCAAAGCAGAAGAGTGGCAAGGGCTAGGCAATGGGAGTTAAAGGACTTGCCCAGGGTCATCCAGCTAGGAAGTGTCTGATACCACATTTGAACCCAGAACCTCCCATCTCCAGGCACTGTAATATCCAGCTGCCTCCTTAATTCAATGATTTTTCTTGACCCCACCCTCCACAAAGAAAGGCTGCCTATTCTTAACAGGGGCAGGTCACTGGCATCACCAGGAAGCATGCATGGTCATGGGGCAGAGCCAAGCTATAGCACTGTTAGACCCAAAGGAAATTTCTGCTGGCATAGATGGCAACTACCATCTGCAACCACAGCTGCCCATCAGTGATACATCCTGCCCTGGTACCCCATCATGCTTATGTCCAGCCTAGCCACTGTCCCCTTCCTTATTTTCTCTTCTTCTGAGTTCATCAGCTGAGTCAGGCAGTAACTGAGAAGAAAGAAGGAAGGTTGAATGGAGTCAGAAGAGACCCACATTTCAATCCTGGCTCTCCCCTTGCTAGCATCATCACCTTGGAAAAGTCATTTTATCTTTCCAGCTTTGGCTGGGATCTCTAAAACTGGGTACAAGAATTCTTCCGTGACCTCATCACAGATTTGTTAGGAGGTGAATGTTTTTGGCCACCGCCTGTCTGTCACCTCAACGTCCCATCATCCTTCCATCCTCACACCCCATAACAGACCGATCCTCTGGCTCTTGCCTCATTTACCTGTGCAGCTGAAACTGGTCTCGCCAATCAATCGATCACTCACTCAATCAACAAACCTTTGCTGAGTGCAGAGTATGCAAAAAGAGCAAAAGGTGATCCCTGTCTGCAAGGAGATTACACTCTAACAGGGAAAGCGAGCTATTTACAGGAGAAGAGTAGGAGAGCCCTGGAGTTAAGAGGGGTTGAGGAAGGCTTCCATGGGGGACAGCCAAAGAACACTAGGAGCCCAGAGATGGGATGTCTATAGGGGCTGGTCTTATGATTCCATCAACACTGGAATCTCCCAAGAGAGGAAACTCATTCCCAATACAAGAACATACTTACTCCAGTTTAGAATCTTTTTTTTAACCGCTCATCTTCCATCTTGGAATCAATACTTTGTATTAGTTCCAAGGCAAAAGAGTGATAAGGGCTAGATAATGGGGGTTAAGGGACTTGCCCAGGGTCACACAGCTAGGAAGTGTTTGAGACCAGATTTGAATCTAGGACTTCCCATCTCTGGGCCTGACTCTCCATCCACTGAGCTACCCAGCCTGTATCCTCTAGTTTAGAGTCTTAAAGGTGCCTGGGACAGGGACAGGGGACACAAAATGGCTAAGTGACTTGCCAATGGATATCAGAGGTAGGACTTGACCCAAGTCTTCCAGGATTCAGTTTTCTGTCCAGAAAGTCAAACTGTCTCTTCCTTCTTCAAAATTCCCAAGACATTCCCAACTCTACCTTCTGAAGTGTTTCAGATAGTGACACCGGCTCTTAGCCCATTCCCCAGAACCAGCAAGCATCCACTGAAAATATCTAATCAGCCCTACCAAACAAATCCAACCTAGACCTTATCTCAGAGTTTCTCCAGGGGATATTTACCGCCCCCATTCTGGTTTGCCTGAGCTGGCTTTGCCAACCTTAGCCAAATAAACGTCTTTAATTTTTATTCTGGAGAAGGTTCTCCCATAGGTGCCCCTTCTTTGTGACTCAGTTCCAGCTAGAATCACTTGATCAGTGTACCTGTGAACCCCACCTTTCTGACTCTCCCAGAATCTTCTTCCTTTCTTGTATCATCCCTGACTCCCATGACTTTCTCACTCCGAAGTGAAAGGCTGCAAGAAGGAAAAAACAGAGAAGAGAGAGAAAAAGAGCAGTAGAGTGTTCCCTCCTCCCTCTGCCATACCCCTGGTTACTTCACCCAGTCCCTACCTATCCTCCTGTGGGCTTTCCTACCCACCAAAAGTGTAGGAAGGAGGCAGGACCAGTGGCAGAAATGGGAGCACAAGTATACCCCCATGGTGGAGCCCCTAAGGACAGATTGGGATACCCAAGACCCAAAAGAATCTAAGGCAGCTTCAGAGAATCCAAAGGATTTTGTTAGAGGCAGCCAGGGAAAAAGATGGCCTGAAAGAAGAGGACCTGATCTAACTCCCTCCCTTCCTTCCTCTCCTCTCCTCTCCTCTCCTCTCCTCTCCTCTCCTCTCCTCTCCTCTCCTTTCCTCTCCTCTCCTCTCCTCTCCTCTCCTCTCCTCTCCTCTCCTCTCCTCTCCTCTCCTCTCCTCTCCTCTCCTTTCCTCTCCTCTCCTCTCCTCTCCTTTCCTCTTTTCTCCTCTCCTTTCCTCTTTTCTCCTCTCCTCTCCTCTCCTCTGCTCTCCTCTGCTCTCCTCTCCTCTCCTCTCCTCTCCTCTCCTCTCCTCTCCTCTCCTCTCCTTTCCTCTTTTCTCCTCTGCTCTCCTCTGCTCTCCTCTGCTCTCCTCTCCTCTGCTCTCCTCTCCTCTCCTCTCCTCTCCTCTCCTCTCCTCTCCTCTCCTTTCCTCTTTTCTCCTCTCCTCTCCTTTCCTCTTTTCTCCTCTCCTCTCCTCTCCTCTCCTCTCCTCTCCTCTCCTCTTTTCTCCTTTCCTCTTTTCTCCTCTCCTCTCCTCTCCTCTCCTCTCCTCTCCTCTCCTCTCCTCTCCTCTCCTCTCCTCTCCTCTCCTCTCCTCTCCTCTCCTCTTTTCTCCTTTCCTCTTTTCTCCTCTCCTCTCCTCTCCTCTCCTCTCCTCTCCTCTCCTCTGCTCTCCTCTCCTCTCCTCTCCTCTCTTCTCCTCTCCTCTCCTCTCCTCTCCTCTCCTCTCCTCTCCTCTCCTCTCCTCTCCTCTCCTCTCCTCTCCTCTCCTCTCCTCTGCTCTCCTCTCCTCTCCTTTCCTCTTTTCTCCTCTCCTCTCCTTTCCTCTTTTCTCCTCTCCTCTCCTCTCCTCTCCTCTCCTCTCCTCTCCTCTCCTCTCCTCTCCTCTTTTCTCCTCTCCTCTTCTCTCCTCTCCTCTCCTCTCCTCTCCTCTCCTTTCCTCTCCTTTCCTCTTTTCTCCTCTCCTCTCCTTTCCTCTTTTCTCCTCTCCTCTCCTCTCCTCTCCTCTGCTCTCCTCTCCTCTGCTCTCCTCTCCTCTCCTCTCCTCTCCTCTCCTCTCCTCTCCTCTCCTCTCCTCTCCTCTCCTCTCCTCTCCTCTCCTCTCCTTTCCTCTCCTTTCCTCTTTTCTCCTCTCCTCTCCTTTCCTCTTTTCTCCTCTCCTCTCCTCTCCTCTCCTCTGATCTCCTCTCCTCTCCTCTCCTCTCCTCTCCTCTCCTCTCCTCTCCTCTCCTCTCCTCTCCTCTCCTCTCCTCTCCTCTCCTCTCCTCTCCTTTCCTCTCCTTTCCTCTTTTCTCCTCTCCTCTCCTTTCCTCTTTTCTCCTCTCCTCTCCTTTCCTCTTTTCTCCTCTCCTCTCCTCTCCTCTCCTCTCCTCTCCTCTCCTCTCCTCTCCTCTCCTCTCCTCTCCTCTCCTCTCCTCTTTTCTCCTCTCCTCTCCTCTCCTCTCCTCTCCTCTCCTCTCCTCTCCTCTCCTCTCCTCTTCTCTCCTCTCCTATCCTCTTTTCCTCTCCTCTTCTCTCCTCTCCTCTCCTCTCCTCGCCTCTTTTCTCTCTCTTCTTTCTCTGTTTCTGTCTCTGTCTCTCTGTCTCTGTCTGTCTCTCTATCCATCTCTCTGTCTCTCTGTCTCTGTGTCTCTGTCTGTCTCTGTGTCTCTCTCTCAACTCAGGCAGTCAGCCATGGACTTGGGACTTGGGGCAGGCTTGGGCTAGGCTCCAGGTTCCCTTTGTTAAGGGAAGGAAGTTGTGCTGAGCCAAAAGGCCCATACTTGACAATATTTTCATAGCTGCCCTCTTTGTGGTGATGCGATTAGCAAGCTCCCGCCAATGTTGCAGGTTAGAACCTTGCTAGGCTTGCCCATCCCGGTGATTTTGTCCCTGTTCTCCCAAATCTTGCCATCTGAAACCCACCCATCACACAGGAAGCCTTCTTTGCTTTCTTCCAAAATCAGGAAGACCCCCATGGCAGCCTGGGCATTTTGGCTCTTGCCCTCATCAGCTAGAGTGGCTGAACCAAATTGTCTCATCTTCACGTTAGTTTTAGAATAACTGTAGAATAGTATCAGAATGCAAACGAGCCCATGACAAAAATGAAGAATTCAGAGAAATGTGGGAAGCTTGACTGAACTGATGCAGAGGAAAATACACAGGACCAGGAGAACAAGAGCCATCATGACGACGCCAAGTGAAGTGAAAACAACTCCAATAGTCGGCTCCATTCAGATGAGCTGGAAGGAACAGTCATAGTTCCAGAGAAAAGAAAATATAGCGCCAGCGCGTGTGGCATCTCTCTCCTGGGGGAAGGGAGGGAGGTGTAAATTCTAGTGGATGTTATCAGTCCTGTTTGTTTTACGGGTGAATTTTGCTCAACTGTTTTTCTTCCTTGCAGGGAGGGTTCAAAGGGGGAGGTATGTGGTAAATGCCGATGATGTTGGGAAAAGAACAGTACGGATGTTTTCAAAACATCGCCCAGCTCTTAGAGGGCTTAGGATAAAAGAAGTGGCTCTAAGGGGAACATCTGTAATCATTAGAAATAACAAGGCCAACGATGAAGAGCTTAGGGTTTGGACTTGGAAAAGTGGTTGGAATTTGGAACCGGAGAGCTTTCTCAGCATCCTCCCCCAAGATGGGGCTTAGCCAGAGATTAATGATTTACGTGCTCATGGCTAGGTAGCAATTTCATGTGCTTTGTAGCTGATGATTAAACCCTGTAAACTTTCAGGGATTCCATGTTTAGGCGACTCGGAGAATCGATGCCCTTAGTACTGCGGGGCACTAAGGCAGGTCATCTGTCTGGCTGATCCCTTAGTCCTTTGGGAATGAGATGGGATGGAATGAACTCGCTCCCATCATTCTCCCTCTGCACCTGGCGTGCTGTGGTGCCACACACACTGGAGATCGCCAATACAAGTGGGATGCCGTTCTGGCCCTCAAGGAGCCCACATTCACCCAACGGGCCCTTCCGCTCTTGCTTTCACCCACTATTTTGGTTTCTTATACCCTCTGGCCAAAAGTAACCCATGAAATCAATTCAGTCGACCTTGATTATTCTGCAATAAACTATTGGACAGGCCACCCCTTACATCACTCTAATATGCTCTTGGTAGCATTTGGAATTCAGAACTATTGCTAAAAAGTAAATAAACATTGAAGACTTTAAAAAGGTAAAGCTACTTTGTTGTGGTCATTCAGTCATTTCCATTGGGTCCAACTCTTCAATGACCCCACTTGGGATTTTCTTGGCAAAGATATAGGAGTGGTTTGCCATTTCTTTCTCCAGTTTATTTTACAGATGAGGAAACTGAGGCAAACAGGGTGAAGTGACCTGTCCAGGGTCACACAGCTAGTTTGTCATTTTCTTCTCCAGTTTATTTTGCAGATGAGGAAACTGAGGCAAACAGGGTGAAGTGACCTGTCCAGGGTCACACAGCTAGTTTGTCATTTTCTTCTCCAGTTTATTTTGCAGATGAGGAAACTGAGGCAAACAGGGTGAAGTGACCTGTCCAGGGTCACACAGCTAGTTTGTCATTTTCTTCTCCAGTTTATTTTGCAGATGAGGAAACTGAGGCAAACAGGGTGAAGTGACTCGCCCAGGGCCACACAACTAGTATGAATCTGAGGTTGGATTTGAACTTAGGAAGAGGAGTCTTACTGACTCCAGGCCCAGAGCTCGCTCTATCCACTGCACTAATTTCAATGACTTGTTCTCAACCTTCATTTGCTGCCTCTCCCCTTGGTTTTTATAATATCACTGTTCTCTTTCTGACCACTCATTTCAGCCTCTGTGGGGGTCATCGTCCATATCCCTTAAGCTTTCTCTCCCGGTGATCTTATCGGCTTCCACAGGCTCAATCCTGTCCTCTCTACACACATTATTCCCGAGGCTCTCCTGAGCTCCCAGCCCGTATCATCAGCTTTCTATCTGTAATCTTTACCTGGATGAGGCGTGTCAGGCTCATCCTGCCCTAATGGAGCCCATTCCTCCTCCTGACTTTCTGTTTCTGTCCAAGGGGCCCAATCCTTGTCATCATCCAAAATACATATGTAATAATAATCATAAATATATTTTATACACACACACACACACACACACACACACACACACACCCCACTCTGGGTTCACAACACTTTTGTGGTTGGTTATTGTTCAAAGGAGCTGAAGGAACAAAAACTGTTGGGAAGCCCTGCTGGGGGCCAAGGGCAGCCCCGATGGTCGGGGCCCATCGGAGCCCTAGGGAATGAATGATGTGGATTGGGGGAGGGGGAGGGGAGGTTTCCCAAGGGCCCTTCCACTCAGGCTGCAGAAATTCCTTGCCCAGGGTGTGGTTTGGGGCTTTTCCGGTGATCTGATGAGGATTTCTTTGTCTCCCTAACGGAGGGTCAGCAGTCAGCCTTTCCCACTGGGGAATGCGAATCAATGTTGATCTTGCTAGAAAATATGTCTGTGCTCACGGCCATTCAGGCTCCCATCCATCCTGTTCTCGGGAGGCCTTCCCCACCCCCTCCTCCATAGAAGCCGCGAAGCCATCTTGCCCCGCAGGACCCCAGGCGCGTAGGCAGCCTGGGAGGACCACAGCATCCCCCTCCTGAGCATCCCGAGCATCCCGAGCTCCGCTGCCTGCTGGCACGAAGCATCCTTCAGGGGAATGTCTCCCGGCCCGGCAATGTTGGGCCCCGCCCTTCCCTTCTCCCCATCGCTAGTGCTGAAGCCCCGAGACCTCCTCCTCCATCCCTCCCCAGCCCGCAAATGTCGGGGTTGAAAGAGCTGGGGGCTGGGAGAAGAGAGCGCTCCATCTCCTCATGGGCGAACTCCCCCTCCCACCCTACTCCGGTCCATGCCTCAGTGGTCCTCGTTTAGGGGGACCAGAGAAAGCCGGCGATAGACGGCTCGAAGGGCCTTCGGCGGCCACCTCCATGCTTTGCAGGGGCCGACAGAGGATGGGGGTGGGGAGCAGAGAGAAAGAAGAGGGGGAGGGAGAGACCACTTTGGAAGCCATCTTGGAGGGCGTTGTCTTTCTTAAGGCAGCGAACTCAGTGCGGGGGATGCTGACGCTTAGCCCGGGATACAGGCGGCTTTTTCACGCGGAGAGCCCTGCAGAAGAGCCCGGGGGGACGTCACAAAGGACTGGCCTTCCTCTCCTCCCTAGCGGAGCTGCCCAGCATCCTCACCAGGATTACTTTCTCGAGAATGGGGTGGAGGCTCTGAACAATGGCGGCTGGGATACGGTGTTCACGCCACTGGGATGGAGAACAAAACGGCCTTTTAAAGAGGGAGTGCCGCTTCCAGGGAGCGGATCATTGAATTTTAGACTAAGAGATCTTGGAAATTAAATATATATATACATACATATATATATAATAGTCTATAAATGCCTACATAAAGAAGCACATATTTAATAAATATTATAATAATTTGTTATGGAGGATGTACATCCCATAAAATAAATAAATATAAAATAGATATTAAACTATACCAAAGCACATATAGTTTTGTTTTATACATTTAAAAAATTATATGTATTTATATAATATATAATTCTATATTTACACATAATGTATAATATAAATAAAAATTTCTAAAATATAGACAATTTCCATACATTTTATATATTATACACAAAATATTACATAGGCATTAATATTATGTACTAAACATGTATAATAAAAATTTCTAAAATATAGACAATTTCCATACATTTTATATATTATACATAAAATATTACATAGGCATTAATATTATGTACTAAACATGTATATATGTGTAATATATAAGTATATCATTCTATTAATATATATAAAATATATGTATAGTTCTGTTAACATATGCATATATAAATTATATGTAATAAAATATATGTGCACAAAGATATATATATATAATATGTGCATTTGGAGCTTGGGGGGACAAAAGTTAGCACTGTCATTATTTTAAGCACATAATGAATATAAATGAATGATCTGAGAAGGGTTTTAAATGATCCCAGGAGGCAACAATTTTTTTTGGCCCCAGACAAGTCTTTTTGGGTGTGGAAGTTCCCAACACTGAAATGGTATAGAGGAAGGAACACTGGAAATGGAGTTGGGAGAACCTAGGTTCAAACCAAGCCTTCTACTCTTGCCAGTCTCTGGCATTTACCAGCTGTGAGGCCCTGTACCATCCATATGACTGAGTCTTATCTGCAGGAGGGGTAATAGCACAAATTTCATGTGATTGTTTTCTATAAAATGGGGATAACAACACATGCAATAGGGTTATTGTGGACATCCAGTGACAATTACGATAGATAAAGCACTTTTCAAATCTTAATGGCTATTATTATTAAAGTGCTACATGCATTTTATCTAATATTATTCATTATTCTGTGGCCAAAACTATAACAATTTATTTTTTGTCTTTTTTAATTGAAATTTTTATTTAATTAATTAATTTAGAATATTTTTCCATGGTTCCATGATTCATGTTCTTTCCCTCCCTTCCTCCCCCTCCCCCATGGCTGACCCATAATTCCACTGGGTTTTACATGTGTCATTGATCAAGACCTGTTTCCATATTATTGACACTTACACCAGGGTGATTGTTTTGAGTCTACATCCCCAATCATATCCCCATCAAACCACATGATCAAACAGTTGTATAACATAATTTAGAGAGCCATGGGGCAATGAGTGGTCAAATGACTCACCCAGGGTCACACCACAGGTCTTCCTGACTCCAAAACTAGCCTTCCATCCCCTGTGCTACATTGTCTCTCTTTGATAATCGAAGAAACATTTAATAATATTAAAAAGACTAATTGGAGGTCCAGTTTAAACATGCCACTTAAACATATAGCATTTCTCCTAATGGGCACCAGTCTTGCCCAGTTCTCTCCTGAATTCTGCCGCTCTTTAACAGGTCTCTCCATTTCCCAACCATTAGTAAAGGCTACCATATTCTTTGTTCCTCTCTGGATAGCAAACCCCACCCAGGGCCAGGTGCAGAGCCAATTAATTCACTTCCATACTCCTCCTTGGGGTCTGTGAAGAGGTCAAGCAGCCGAGAATGGAGCCTGCCCCAGGACACGGCAGCCCAGAGCGTCCTGGCCTGAAAATCCATTCTAAACCATCCTACAGGAGCACCTTCCATCCCCAGCGCCCCAGCAGACCCAACCCAGCTTCCCAAGGGGGTGGCGCCATATTGGAGGCTGAGTGCTCTGGGATCCCTTCACCCAAGGCTCTTCGACTGCCCTGACCTTTAGAGGGCACTGGAAAACCATTTGCCCTCCTTAGGCTCCATGAAAACAACCCAAGCTAGCACCTGGCTACCCAGAAGCACAAGCTAAAACGGAGATAACTAATTAATGATTAGCTAAAAGCTGAGTTTTAGCACCTGGCTAGAGAGGAGAATGAGCTAAAAGAGGCCTCTTATGGCTGCTGAACTTTTCCCCTGGTCCCCTCCTGCCCTGCTCTGCTCTCCCCGGGGGGAGTCCTCGTCCCGTTTCCCAACGACTGAATTGCCCCACGTCCCAAGATGTTGGTTCCCATAGACTCAGCTCACTACACTAAGTAGGGTATGTTTGCCCAGGAATGGAGAGTTCCTTGAGCTCAAAGACAAGTGCTTTGGGAACTGGGGGGCACCGGCAATGGCAAAAGAGGAATCTGGATGCCCCCCTCCTCCACAGAGAGGGACTAATCATTCAGTGACTACCTGCTGTGTGGGGGCCATTACAATGACTCCACCCCCAAGATGCTGCTCTTGGGAAAATAGAGAAAAGGAGCTAATGAGGCAGTAGAGGACCAATCCATCAATGGGCAGGCATTAACTGAGTGATCACTAAGAAGTCCTGCCCTCAAAGGGCTTATGTTCCAATAGGGAAGAGTCAATAACTTGGTACATACGAGTTATAGTCCAAGAATGAGTGGCGCCCACCTCTAGGAGGGCAGGGAAGGGACCTGGGGTGATCAGCGAAGGCTTTTTCAAGACTTGAGAAGCATCATGAAGAATGGATGGAAGTTTGTGTGACCCTGGGCAAGTCACTTTACCCCAGTTGTTGAGCCCTTGCCACTCTTCTGTCTTGTAATTAATACTAAGACAGAAAATAAGAGTAAAAAAAAAAAGGGAGAATGGGTAGAATTTGGATAGTCAAAGAGGAAAGGAAGTGATCCAGGCATGAACAATAAGATTCAGGCAGAAAATCTCAAGGTATATGGTATAGGAATGGAGTAAGATCTTGAATTGAATAGACCAGCCTGACTTGTGTCAAAAGATCTTTATAGGGGAGTAATGGGAGGTAAATTCAGAAAAGGAGGGGAGGGGAGGGCCTTGAATGCCAGGATCAGGGATTTGGCTTGTATCTGGTAGGCAATGGGGAATCACTGAAGATTATTGAGAAGGCCAGGGATAGTGGATAGGGCACTAAACCAGAAACACCTAGGTTCAAACTCCATCCCAGATTCTAGCCTGCTTATCCCTGGGTAATTCTTTAATCTTTCTGTGCCTTGGTTTGTCCAGCTGTAAAATGAAGAGATTGGACTCCTTTCAACTTGACCTGGTTTTTTGGAGGATTCATTTGGCAGCTGGAGAAACACTAGAGGGAGAGATCCAACCTCCATCCAAGCTGGGTCCAACCATCGAGCTTCCTTCCAAGAACCGTCATTGATGCCTTGCTTTGGGACCCCAAGCCCCCTCATGAATCCAGGTGATGCGATGTTTCCACAGATGAAAGGGTCAACGAGACTCAAGCCAAAGCATAATCCAGATCCACCTTAATTCCAAAGCAAGCACAGCTGTCCCAACTCTCCCAGCCAGAAGTGGTTGGCGCCCTTGGGTGTTTCAGCTTCAGTAGGTTCCTCATCCCAAAGCCCTCCATCACCCCAAGGCTCTTTGACTTCCTGCTCTGGATTAATCTCTAGTTTTAGTCTTGTACTGATCCCTTACAGATGTGGCCCTGACTTTCTCTGCTCCTGCCCCTGCCCACATGGGGGCTAGTCATGAAGGCCATCCTGTACTTTTTTTTAATCTCTTTACTTTCTGTCTTAGAATCAATGCTAAGTATTAGTTCCGAGGCAGAAGAACCATAAAGACTAGACAATGGGGATTGAGTGACTTTCCCAGGGTCATGCAGCTAGGAAGTATCTGAGGCTAGATTTGAACCCAAGACTGCTCATCTTCAGGCCTGGATCTCTAAACACTGAGCCTCCTAGGGGTCCCCCATCCTGTACTTATGAAAGGGCTCTCTAGCACCCAAAGGAACTTCTAGACAGCTTTTGAGGGATCTGTGATCTTCTCCACACCCGTATTCCTCACCTCAATCACTTCCTACCTTATCTTGGGCAGTTCTCATTCAGTGTGTCCCCCCGGCCCAAAGACTCCAAAAGAACTACCAAGAATGGCAGTTTAGAGCTGGAAGGACCAAAAGATGGAGTCCAACCCCTTCATTTTACAGAGGAGGGGAGGGAATCCCTGAAGAGCGAAAGGACAGTATTGATGCTAAGACAAAAGGTAAAGGGTTAAAAAAATGAAAGGTGGAAGAGAGAGCCGTAGCTGTGAACAGCCAGGAGGGGAGGTCCTAGCTCTGGGCCCTGGTATTTACAGAGAAAGAAACCAAGGTCCAAAGAATATGGGCCATGAAGTGACCATCTGGAATTTACTGTGTGGCAGTGACTCAGGATCCCAGTTCTCCTCTCCCTTCCCTTCCATCCTGTACCAAAACTAGCCCCCTAAGGGGAAACCAGACAGATCAAGAATTTATTTGCAGGTGAACTTGATGTCCTGCCAAGAGGATGACCAGAGCTTTCCATGGGCCAGCCAGGGAGGACCTGGAGGGAGGCAGCTTCCTGTACCAAGACTGGAGAAACATGCTGTTGGTCTGTCAAAGAAACACATTCACTGATTTGGGGAAAGGTTCTGCCAACCAAAGGATGCAATCTTAGCTTGGGAGAGCCCAAGCTGAAAAAAAGATTTAATCTTGCAACAAAGCATCTTGGGGAAGTCAAGGCAATGTTTCCTGAAGCTGGGCTGAATTTGTTTGGTGGGCCACAGCCAGGGCCAGTGTGAATGACTGGAAAATCAGTGAGAATTCAAATTTCTCTGCCCCTCTCCTTCCCCACTCTTACTCTCTCACACACACACACACAAAACATTCACCCTTAAAATAATAGGCTAGCCCTTTGAGCGTTCCTTTTATAGTCACTGAGGACATTTCCCCTTTAAAACAAAAGTTAAAGGGGCAGCTACGTAGCTCAGGTGATTGAGGGCCAAGTGTAGAGATGGGAGGTCCTGGGTTCAAATATGGCTTCAGACACTTCCTAGCTGGGTGACCCTGGGCAAGTCACTTCACTCCCATTACCTAGCCTTTACCACTCTTCTGCCTTGGAACCAATACACAGTATTGATTCTAAGATGGAAAGAAAAGGTTTAAATAAATAAACAAATAGAAAATAAAACAGAAGTTGGCAATATCTATTAAATGGTTTCTGGGATCCTCAGAACCAGAGCTTTGAAAGGTTCTTGATGTTTAGGGTAGGATGGGTCTGGACTAGTGACTTCTGTGGTAAGAGGAACTCCTAGTGTGGAAATGCCTTCCATCAGGACAGATCAGAACCTCAACTCAACCTCAACAATTGATCTTATTTCAAGAGATTTTCCAGGGTTGCCAGCAAGTATTTGTCAGAGGCAGAATTTGAATCCAGGTCTCCATGTCTAGCTTTCTTTTTCTTTCTTCCCTTACTTTCTGAGTATTAACTTTAAGACAGAAGGGCAAGGGCTAGGTTAAGGAGGTGAAGTGATTTGCCCAGGTCACACAGCTATTCGAATCCAGATCCTTGCCTCTCCTTTATCTTTCCTTCTCATCCCACCCACTCCTATTCCTGTGACTATGGTGTGTGCCAGCTTCCAACCTGCAGACTTCTTAACTCTCATCTCACTATATCTGATCCTCTGGAGGGGTTGGTAATTTCCTTCTCTAGTTCATTTCAAGGATGAGAAAATTGAGGCAAACAGGGCAAGTGATTTGCCCAGAGTCACACGTCTAGTTGGCCAATTCATTTGACAGATGAGGAAATGGAGGCAAACAAAGCAAAGTGACTTGCCCAGGGTCACACATCTAGCTTGCCAATTTCTTCAGCTCATTTGATATATGGAGGAAACTGAGGCAAACGGGGGAAAAACTTGCCCAGGGTCACTCAGCTGTCTGACGTCAGATTTAAATTCACATAGAGGAGTCTCCCTGGCTCCAGGCTTGACACCCTTTCCACTGGTCCATGTAGCTTCCCTGTCTAGCCCGTAATAGTGCTTAATCAGTGTTTAATAACTGACTGACTGATTCACCATCTCCTCAGTTCAAAAGAAATACACCCAGGGGAGTTCAGCATTAAAGACCCTTCCCAATCCAAGTCCAGTCTCCCTGGGCTATTGTTCCCACACTGGCTAACTTGGGCTGCTCCCTGTTCTTTATGCATGACATTCCATTTTCCCACCTCCATCCCTTTGCCCAGGCTGTGCCCAGTACCTCTTGGAATTCCAGCCTAGCCCCACCGCCCTCTCTTTCAAATGGAACCCTTTCCTAATTCCTCTGGCTGGTAGGGCTTTCTCCTCCTAGTAATAGTGTATGGTTTGTATATATCTTGCCAAAGCCGGCAGTGGCCGGCGCTGCTGTCTTTAGGGGTGTAACTGACGCTTAAAAATGGCCAGTCCACTGTTTTTCGTTGCTCTCCATCCACCGAGCCTGGCGGCCTCCCCGTTTTGAATGGGAGAACCCTAGAACTGTCAACCGGGCCAGGACCCTAGTAATCCCCCTTCTTGTTGCGGCCATCCCCAAAGGGGAGGTTCGTTTCTTCGGGGGACCCTGACAGCCCCACGCGGGGGGCCTCCGCGTGTGAGAAGAAAAGCGCGTCTGGCGGCAGAAATCAGCTTTTCGGCGGCCGGCACGTCCGCTAGAAGCTATTCAGCCACACAAAGGCTGGACCACACCTCCCTCCCCAGGTGCTCGCGGCGCTCTCTACTAAAATGGTGGCTCCCCGGAACCTTTGTCTGCCTGCCTTTGTGAGACGCCTCGGAGGAAGCTGGGAGGACCGCCGAGCTCTGGAATATAATCATGAAGACAATGACGTCATCACGAAGCGATTCCAGTTTAGGCCCCCCCCGCCCCCTCCCCGAGCCCTTTCTTCCCACTAATGCTGCTATTGTCCTTGTTTTACAGATGAGGAAACTGAGGCGGAGGGCAGTTCATTGAGAGCCTGGCGCGGGAGGACGGGGCTGGGCGGGATTCCAATCCAGCTCTCCTGATCTCAAGTACCCCCACAGCGCTGTGGGTACTGCTTAAGTCAATAACAGATTAGAACAACAACAACAAAATCCCAGCGGTCTGCCTTTTCCATTCAAAATGGAGGCGGGGGTCTTCACGGAAGAAGCCGGGGAGCTCTCGGCCGCTTCTGGGTGATCGATCCCTTTGTCTTCGCCCTCCTCTAAAGCAGCCCACGGTTCTTCCCTTTTGAAATCAAAACGCTGACAAATTAAAGCTCTCCAGAGAGCCCTGGGCTCCCGGGAATATAAAAAATGCAGCACCCCTCGGGGCTGCCCGCCCCGCCTCCCCCGGGGCCACTCGGCTCTGTCCAGTGATTTCTGGTGACTTTCCGCACCCGGCCGAAATCTCTCCTCTTATCTTTAGGTTAATTTAGAAAATGGAGCAGGTGCCATTCACAGTCCTTTCTTTGTCAAACAAAGGGGAGGCAAGAGAATTGGATTCTGGGGTCCGGGGGCCTGGGTTCAAATCTCACCCCCGCTGCTTACTAAGTGGAGGACTTTTAGGCAAGTGGCTTTGCCTCTGTTTCCTAATTCTGATCATAACAATTCATCAAAACACAAAGGTCTGCAGAGCGCTTTAAATATGCCGTCTTGTTTGATTCTCACAACAAGCCAGCGAGTTTGGGGAGCCGCCACCTCAGTGCCGTGCCACCCGGGTACAGGTGCCACCCCGGCAAGAGCTAGAAACGAGAGCCTGGCCAAGATGGCCGCTGGCAGTCTTCACTGGCATTTTAAGATGGCACCACTGGCCGCAGCAATTGAAATGCGCACGGGAGGCGGAGAGGGAGGAGGCGAGGAGGAGGCAGCACGAGCTGCCAAGCCCGGGCGACAGCCGATCAATATTCCGGATTCCACTTGTCGATTTCTCTGGGAAACCGAGCCATTGTGCTTTAGCGCCACCACGTGGAGAGGCCGGGACCTGGCCGCAGCCAACGGCTCGCTGAGCAAAAATGGTGCCACCCTGGGGCGTTAGCACATTGGGAAGGGAGAAAAGGGCTCCCAGCCCCCCTCAAATGGAACTATCCCAACGCCCTGGGGAACGGGGCTCATCCCAGTCTAACGGCTACCCAAGTGAAAGCACGAACGCCGTCTCTCCTTCGAAGCGTGCCCCCTCCGGCACTGATTGGCTTCTTTGTCCAAGCCACGGCTGGCTCCGAGAACTGGGGAGAACAAAGGTCTCTTACAGGTTTTCGAGCTACGGGGAGCTGCTTCTTATTCTCCATTGGCCAACGCCATTTCCCCCTTCCAGGGGCTGAACAGAGTGGCCAGGGAGAACGGCAGTGTAATACCGGGACAACCCAAAGAGGGGGAGGCAGGTTGGGAACGTTTGAATGTGGATGCTGGCGCTTAAAGGGTTACAAACGATTGGGAGACGCGGAAACCATGGCAACGAGCCCTCGGTCCGCTTCACCAGCTCCGGGGTGCTTTCTTCTTTTAAGAGGCAGCGCAGGCACCATCTTGTGCTTAAAGTCTTTCTCAACCCCCCCCCCCCAACTGCTGGGCCCTCCTTTCTAAACTGCCTTGTAATTGAACTCCTGTGTGTGCCCCGTATACACAGCCGCGTACATACAAACACGGTGGCTGATCCAGATTCATTCTAATGTACGGATGGGGGAGTGCAGAGAGACAGAGGGAGAGGAAGGAGAGGGAAAGGGGAGGGAGACAAAAAGAGAAGGAGGGAGAGACAAAGGGGAGGAGGGAGGAAAGGAAGCTGAGAGAGACAGGGAAGAGCAGAGACAGAGAGAGAAGGAGGGAGAGAGAGACAGAGGGAAGGAGGGAGACAAAAAGAGAGGGAGGGAGACAAAGAAAGAGACAGAGAGAGGGAGGGAGGGAGACAAAGAAAGAGACAGAGAGAGGGAGGGAGGGAGACAAAGAAAGAGACAGAGAGAGGGAGGGAGGGAGACAAAGAAAGAGAGAGAGAGGGAGGGAGGGAGACAAAGAAATAAGGGGAGGAGGGAGGAAAGGAAGTTGAGAGAGACAGGGAAGAGCAGAGACAGAGAGAGAAGGAGGGAGAGAGAGACAGAGGGAAGGAGGGAGACAAAGAGAGAGGGAGGGAGGGAGGGAGGGAGACAAAGAAAGAGAGAGAGAGAGGGAGGGAGACAAAGAAAGAGACAGAGAGGGAGGGAGGGAGACAAAGAAATAAAAGGAGGAGGGAGGAAAGGAAGTTGAGTGAGACAGGGAAGAGCCAGAAAAGGAGGGAGACAAAGAAAGAGACAGAGAGAGGGAGGGGGAGGGAAGGAGACAAAGAAATAAGGGGAGGAGGGAGGAAAGGAAGTTCAGAGACAGAGACAGAGAGAAAAGGAGGGAGAAACAGAGAGAGAAGGTGGGAGACAAAGAAAGAAGGGAAGGAGGGAGGAAAGGAAGTTGAGAGAGAAAGAGGGAAGGAGGGAGACAAAGAAAGAGACAGAGAGGGAGGGAGGGAGACAAATAAGGGGAGGAAGGAGGAAAGGAACTTGAGGGAAAGACAGGGAAGAGCAGAGACAGAGAGAAGGAAGGAGACAACGAGACAGAGAGGGAGGGAGAGAGTCAAAGAAATAAGGAAAGGAGGGAGGAAAGGAAGTTCAGAGACAGAGAGAGAAGGAGGGAGAAACAGAGACAGAGAGAAGGTGGGAGACAAAGAAAGAAGGGAAGGAGGGAGGAAAGGAAGTTGAGAGAAAGAAGAGAGAGACAAAGAAGGAAGGAGGGAGAAGGGGGAAAGAGGGAGGAAAGGAAGTCGAGAGAGACAAAGAGAGAGAGAGGGAGGGAGAAAAAGAGAACAAAAGAGGAGGAAGAGAGAAAGAAAGGAGGGAGAGACAGAAGGGGGAAGGAGGGAGGAAAGGAAGTTGAGAGAAAGAGACAGAAGAGAAAGATTTTTGTATAGAATTATCTTCTCCACTAGAATGCCAGCTCCTTGTGAGTGTTTAACTCTTTGTACTCCTGTGTGCTAGGTACTAGGTATTGTTATAATTATATTTAGGAAAGGGGGAAAGGTTTATACAAAGAAAATCACATTTAAATAAATGAGTTTATGACCAGAGAAAGGGATGATGGGAAGGATAAGGAGAAAGGGATTGCATCTGACTATTTTCCTAAGGTATTCAACCCACTCTAATAAATTTCTAAGCTTAATCCTTTTCCAAACTAAATTAAAGATTACTAAGGAGTACTAAAGATAAATCTTAACAGGGACCCCAAGTCCTTTGGTGGGTCAGGTAGCAGAAATCCAAGTTATGGGGTCCTTAGATGATCCAGGCAAGGTAGAGCTTCTCTTCCCCAGTCGATCTGTCCACCGGGATGACTGGAGATTTCCTCTCCACCTCTGCTAGTTGATCCTCAAAGGCAGGCTGCTGGACAGATGGTTTGTCCAGGGGAGTCTCAGATCCACAGCATTCAGTCTTCCCCTCCACATCCAGACTGACTGTGGGAAACCTCCTCCTTCAACAGCTTAGAACTTTTACCCAGCCAGCTCTTGGAGAATTCTAGGCTGTCACTCAAACTCTTGCCACAGTATACAGTAGGAGTTTAATTAAAAGGAAGGAAGGAAACATTTATTAAGGATCTATTATGTGCCAGGCACTATGCTAAGTACTTTACCAATATCTCATCTGATCCTCACACCTCTGCAAGATAGATGTTATTGTTATCCCTATTTTACAGATGAGTAAACTGAGACAGAGGTTAAGTGACTTGTCCAGGGTCACACAGTAAGTGTCTGGGGCTGGATTTGAACTCAATTTTCCTAACTCCTGACCCAACTACTCTATCTGTTGTCCTACCTGACTGCCTCAGAATGGAGCAGCAAGGATGGATGATGAGGTGATGGTCCAGGAAGCCTGCTTAAGAGGAAGAGAAAGAATAACTTGGAAATACACAAAAGGCAGCCACAAGGATCAACAGGTTGCAGGGAGAAGAGGAAGAGAGGCCGTTGCTTGGTGATACTGTCAGAGGGAGCATCTGACAAGGGTGAT
>NC_077232.1:11136256-11251256 GCF_027887165.1 Monodelphis domestica | reverse complement strand
TCTCCGCTGGAGTTCTCCACAGCTCGCCTTCAAGTGACTGAGGAGTGATTCTGAGAAGACCATAGCCACCAGGATTCGTTTCCTTCAGTCTCAAAGCATGAAAATGGTCCCGTGCAGCTTCCTCATTGAACCCGACTCTCCAGTTCAATAGCTGCAGGAACTTGGGGAGACTGGAACAAAACCCAGCTGGCAAATGGACCGGTTCCAAGAACTTGGAGCTGGAGGGACAGGGCAGGGCCTGAGGAATCCTGGGCCGCCATCTTCCTCGGACAAGCATTCCTGTGGCTCTATTTTGAAATCAGGGGCTTCCCTTTCTGTGGTCATTGAATTCTGCTCTGACAAAGAGCTTGGGGCTCAGGGAGGGCCCCAGGCTTCTGTGTCTCTGGGGAGTGTGTGAGATAAAAATGGCCACCCACCCCTAATTACAACCACAAACCTGGAGTGGGAGAGTGAGAGTAGAAGAGCTGGAAGTTTATTTCTTTCTCAAGAGAAAGGCAAATTCCCTAGTGGCAAAGGCAAATTCCTGGGTGCAAATGCAAATGTTACCTAGATTCCAGACACCAGATCTCTCCTTCCTCCTCTGTCTGGCCTCCCCTTGTATGAAATCCAGGACTTACAATCTAGACACAAAGTCTATCCTAATGAGAAAATATTATCAAGCTATACAAATTCATCTCTTGAGAGGGGGTCAAGAGCATCACCCTAAATTTTCAAGGGTAAGAAGAGATAAGGAGGCAACTGAGTCTGATCCAGACATCCTTGAAGTTAAAAACAGACCTATTTACACATTTCATTTCTAATTAGGGTGAGGGTGGAGGACAAGATGGATGCTTTACCTTGAGGAAAACACAATTTTATCCCATTCAGGAGGGAGAAAAATGGCCCTTTCCATCCAAACCCAGGCTTTCTTTGGCACCTTCCTGAGTCTGAGCAGGCATGTGTACCTCCTGGGCTGAGGCTTTCCCTCCTACAGGAACTTGGAGGGGACATGTGTTACTTAACTTCTGCCTGATGCCCCTTTTCTATGATATGATTAAAGAAGCAAAGAAGGGGGCAGCTGGGTGACTCCATGAATGGGATGGATGTCCAAATCTGGCCTCAAATACTTCTTACCTGGCAAGTCATTTAACCCCTATTGTTGAACCTTGACTACATTTCTGCCTTGGAACCAAAACTCAGTATAGATTCTAAGATGGAAGGTAATGGTTTAAAAAATATAAAAGAAGCAAGGAAACAGGATTTAAAGGAGTCAATCCATCAATAAACATTTTTAAGCACCTACTATGTGCCAGACTCTACGATAAGCACGGAGGATTCAAAAAGAAGCAAAAGTCAAGAAACTTAAAATCTAACAGGGGAGGCAACAAGCAGACAAATGTGTGCAAAGTAGACTCTATTCGAGATAAAAAGGAAATAATTCACAGAGTGAAGGTACCAGAATTAAGAAGGGTTGGGGAAGACTTCCGGTACTTAAAGGAAGCCAGGAAGGTCAGTAGTTAGGGAAGAGGAGGTAGAGCATTCCAGGCATGAGGGATAGCCAGAGAGAATGCCCAGAGCCCAGAGAAGCAGGGACTTGTTCGTGGAACAGCCTGTGGCCAGCATGTCACTGGGGAGTGAGATGTCAGGAGACTGGAAAGGTAGAAGGGGGCCAAAATGAGTGCCAAACAGAATTTTGTTTTGCTTCTGGAGGCAAAAGTCTTAGGAAAGGTATGAGCATCACCCCTAACCAGTCAACCCCTATATAACCATTTTCAATACTTTGGTGAAGTAGGGGCATTATCTAGACCTGTTCTTTCATTGGCACAGAGAACACAGAATTACAACTCCCTGTGTGGAAGCTCCATTCACCAATGTTGGTCGGTGCCTCTTGTGCCACTTAAAGTCTTAGGTTGGCTCACTGAGGGTGTAGACTTGGTCAAATCCACACAGCCAGTGTCAGGGGCAGGATTTGAACCCAGTTCTTTCTCATTCTCAAGCTCCCACACCAGGCTATTTCTCATTTTTATCTTGGTTAGCCTAATTAATATTTACAAACTTGTCAAAAGCTCTGGGAAGGCGGCAGCCAAATGAGATGAATTTTGCTGTTATCAGTTTAATTTCCTCTTGGCCATAGGCAAGAAGGTCGCCTGGATTCTTGGGAATAGTCATAATAGAAATGACTTTAGGAATCGAATATTGTTGTCTTATTAATTATGATAAATTATGAAGTTAGAATATAATAAAATAGAATATGACAATAGAATATAATTAATTATGAAAAGTCTAATTGTTAACAGAATCACGATAAAATTAATTCTGATAAAATGCATTAATAATAATATCTAATAGAAATAATAACTAACATGTATATAATACTTGCTACATACGTGGTACTGTGCTAAGTGCTTTACAGGTTGGACTTTAAAAGTGGGAGGGAAAAAGCTGAATTATCCTCAGGTGCAAAATGAGACGGGAATGAGAGAGGGAGGGTAATAAGAATATATTCAAGACATGGATGGCATGAATGGGGGTCTTTAAGGTTTCCAAAGTACTTTATATAATATTCTTGGTGTCACAATGGTTAGAGCTGTAAGCCTAGAGTCAGGAAGACTTGTCTTCCTGAGTTCAAATTCAGCCTCAGACACTCACTAGCTATGTGACCCTGAGTAAGTCACTTCATCCCATTTGCCTCAGTTTCCTCATCTGCCAAATAAGCTGGAGAAGGAAATGCCAAATCACTCAAGGCTCTGCCAAGAAAACTCCAGATGGTAGAAATCCAGAAGAAAACATGTGAGTGGAGTCAGAGGATATAGGTTTGGGTCCCTGCTCTGCCATTTTCTGCCTGTGTGACCTTGGGAAAGTCCCTCCCTCTTAGCCTTAGTTTCTTCATCTATAAAACGAAGGGGTTGGCTCTAAAGTCCTCTGAGCTCAAAATTGGCGAGGCTGTGATAAGAGAAACAAGGCACGAGAGCCAGTTACAAGACAACAGACTATGGCAGTCCATTATTCCCAAATTGATTATAAAAAAAGTCTACCCAATAGCTGGAGACCAAGAATGGAGCCCAGTCCCTGTGGAAGGGAGTCCCAGCTAAAATCCCATCTTGAGGAAGCCCTTCCCAACGGCTCACAATGCAATGACGTCTCTGTTACTCTGTCCATCTGGAGCTTGTTTGCACATGTTGGCTTTTGTGTTGTCTCTTCCCATAAACCAGGGAGCTCCATGAAGGTTCTAACTGTGCAATCCGTGAATCTACTCTTAAACTGGCTGGCCTAACACCGGCTAGGAATGGATCTTGGATCTTGGCTCTAATGGTTGTTCCTGCTAAGAAAGCTCCTCGCCATGCTCTGCATCCTTTGGCTCAGAACAACCAAGACAGCCTGGCTTGGCAAAGGGTTCTTTCTTTACCCGCAGCACACTGATAAAGCCCTCCCTGGGTAGCCCCTGAGGTCCACTAGGACCTGCACACCTGCCTCTTTCTAGTTGAATCTCTGTCGCCTGGAGAACGTTTCTTCTGCCTGTTCAGAGATGGTGTGAATGTTGGCTTCACATTGGAGTTGCCTATTGAATTAAGTCTTCTATTAGTCCAGACTGGAGTCAGACTGGATCCTTCTACACGTAATCTTATGTTAGAGCGCCAATCTCTGGGCCAGAGTTTCCTCATCTGTAAAATCAGAGGCTTGGACTATAAGTCCAAGACTCAAAGTCCCTTCTGCCTCTAAAGGACCTATCAATCTGCTCATGCCAGCCCCCAACCCTGGGAAGAATTTGATTTGTGAGAATAATAATAACAAAAGCTAAGAATTATATAGTGACCCAAAATGTTACAAGCATGAGCTCACTTGGTCTTCACAACCATACTGGGAGGCAAATGTTATTATTAGTCCCATTCTATGATGAAGCCAAGACTGAAAGACTAGCCCAGAGTCACACAGCTTGTAAGTGTTTGAGTTCATATCCTCCATTCTCCAAGCCCAGTGCTCTGTCCACTCCATCTCTAAGATGCTGCTCTTTTCTGTGGTCTTTATCCTGATGTTTAAAGATTTTGATGTAACTGGACCAGTACACTTAGGAAGTCAGTTTCCAAGAACTCTCTCTCTCTCTCTCTCTCTCTCTCTCTCTCTCTCTCTCTCTCTCTCTCTCTCTCTCTCTCTCTCTCTCTCTCCTCCTTTCTTTCTTCCTTTCTTTTTTCTTTCCTCCCTTCAATCCTCCCTTTTCTTTCTCCTTTCCTTATTGCTTTCTTTCTTTTTTGTTCTTTCCTTCCTTCCTCCACTCCCCCTTCTTTTCTTCTCCCTCCCTCCCTTTCTCCCTCCTTCCTTCCCTCTTTCCTTCCTTCCTTCCTTCCTTCCTTCCTTCCTTCCTTCCTTCCTTCCTTCCTTCCTTCCTTCCTTCCTCCCTCCCTCCCTTCCCTCCCCTCTCTCTCTCCCTCCCTCCCTCCCTCCCTTTCTCCCTCCTTCCTTCCCTCTTTCCTTCCTTCCTTCCTTCCTTCCTTCCTTCCTTCCTTCCTTCCTCCCTCCCTCCCTTCCCTCCCCTCTCTCTCTCCCTCCCTCCCTCCTTTCCTCCCTTCCTTCCTTCCTTCCTTCCTCTTTCCTCCCTCCCTCCCTCCCTCCCTCCCTCCCTCCCTTCCTCCCTTCCTCTCTCCCTTTCCTTCCTTCCTTCCTCCCTTCCTTCCTTCCTTCCTTCCTTCCTTCCTTCCTTCCTTCCTTCCTTCCTTCCTTCCTCCCTCCCTCCCTCCCTTCCTTCCTTCCTTCCTTCCTTCCTTCCTTCCTTCCTTCCTTCCTTCCTTCCTTCCTTCCTTCCTTCCTTCCTTCCTTCCTTCCTTCCTTCCTTCCTTCCTTCCTTCCTTCCCTCTCTGTCTCTCTATTCAGATAATATTCAATAGGAAGTTGATTATCTCTAAATTTAGCCAAATTGCCAAGGACAGATGTTCTCTCTTGATCCAAGCTTGAGTCAAGTTTCTTGGAACTGATTTCTAGAGTTGGGGCTGAATCTAAGTAAGTAGGCAAATGATGGACAGAGTCCTGGACCCAGGCTTGAGCCGTAGCCTGATCACTTCCCGGCTTTGTGCATCGTTTCCCAGCTCTTACCGGCCATTCATTCCCTCTTCCATAAAATGAAAGCATTGGACTAGAGACCCTCTAAAACCGCTTCCAGCTCTAAATGTCCGCCCTAGGATGGTCTCTCACTGGGTCTAGAATCCTGAGGCCCCAGGACTTCCCCTCGCCTTATCCTGGAACAGTCCAGCGTTTAGGGCGTGAGAAAGGGCAGGTCTGGTCCACTCTTGCCTATACTTCCTAACCCTGCTCTGAGGAAAAAGAACTACCATAAGGGACCCTTTCTTCTGGGGGAGCGGAATGTGAGGCTCTCCTGCCACCTGGTGGACATTATCGAGACAACCCATGAGCTTGGAATTGGAGGCATCATGACTCCATCTGGGCAGGAAATAGGGCTCGGGAAATCCTGTCGTGTACATTATTTCCAACGAGAATCTCCATCTGCCTTTAAGGCTCAACTCGAGCATTACCCCTTCTGTTGTCGAACTGATTGACAGAATGTGCGCTTCTTAACTTCCATCTTGGAATCCATACTGTGCATTGGTTGCAAGGGCTCGGCAATGGGGGCTAAGTGACTTGCCCAGGATCACACAGCTAGGAAGTATCTCATGTCAGATTTGAACCCAGAACCTTCCGTTTCTAGGACTGGTTCTCCATCACTCAGCCACCCAGCTGCCCCCCAAATGTATGCTTCTTGAAGGAAGGGATGATTTCCTTTTTGTCTAGATATGCTCAGGGCCAAGCACAACCCTGACCTAGGGCCAGCAATGGGCTCCAGACTTGTCATTTCACTGGGATACAGAACTACCAAGTGAGGAAACTTCTTTGACCTGTGTAGGTCAAACCTTCCCTGCAATTCGGCCCCTTAGTGAGCTACCAGAAAACAGAGAGGTTGAATGATTTGCCTGGGGTCACACAGCCAATATATGCCCTAGGCATGACTTTCTCCCTTCTTGCCCAGCTCTCTCACCACTAAGTCATGTTGCCCTTGCAATGGGCCCTGGCATTAGTACTTGATTGATTGACGTTCCTGATCTAATAAGCCCTCCCTGGATGCATTTCCCATTCTAAGGGAAATTTAACTCATTCCACAAATGTGTATGAAGCTTTTACTACAAATCGAGGCCCTGAAAGAGCCCACATCTAATGCCACATCCGGAAATACATGTGAGCCAAGGCAGAATGTGATAAGGGCCAAGGAGAAAATTGGAGTGATCCATTTGTTGTCCCATGGAGGGATTCCAGACCTTCCCTTCGTGGGGTGACATCTGAGCAGGGCCCTAAATGACGATATCGATCTTCAAAAATAAGAGGGGAGGGAGTTGTAAGGATAATTTTAGTGTTTTGACTTAAAATCTAAATAATTGGTTGCCAGGGGTGATTCCCAAATAATAAAATACCCAAGTTAGCCAGGAATTATGGAGATTTTAATTAATTTAGAGAGAAGGAAAGAGACAGAGAGAGAGACAGAGAGAGAGAGAGACAGAGACAGACAGACAGACAGACAGACAGACAGACAGACAGAGAATTAATTTAAACTGCTCTGGCTCAGGCTGAGCCAGGCAGTAGTTAAAGGCCTTGGCCAAAGTGGCCTCCCTGAACCTAAGGGAAAGGGAGTCAGTCTTATCACTCACCATGAGACTGTCTCCAAGCTGGGTTCCAGTCCTCCACTGAACTCAATTTCCTGAACTGAGTTCAGAACTCAATTCCACTCTGAACTGAATTCAATTGACCTTTTACCCTTCTTTTTAAAGAAATTTTCTCTTATGTCACCTCCCCTAAATTTTCACATCTACCAATCACAATAGACGATTTTTCCAGGACTGCCCATTCTTAGTTCTTACCACTCTTTAGTTCTCACCTTCTCTGGTTAGATTATATCTTCTGACTACTTCACTCTTTTTTGTTAAGCTTTGCCTTTTGTGAGTTACTTGACCTTTTTGTGATTAATTTAACCTTTACAGGTACTTAATACCTTTTTGTATTAGATCTAAAAATAGACTTAGTTTAAGGTTCTAGCTTCACTATAAGGTATGAGTTAAGTACCTTCATTGTTCAATCAGGAGTTTACAACTTTATCTTCCCCTAAAGTATATCTAAGTATGGGTGGAGTAATGTAAAGTTCCCAAGACATTCCTGATTCTGGTTAGACCAAGTATCTCCATTATTACAATAAGGAAATAGCTAAGTCAAATCTTCTAAAGTATGTCTGAGTAGTTTTTAGGATTTACAGGGTCAATTCCAGACCTCGTGGGAGTTGGCCTGCTCTCTGTGTACCACAATGAAGAATAACCAGCTGGGAGATGGGCAACTCATCCCAGAAGATCTTAAGCAACTTGATAATAATTTGTTGTTGTTTACTCATTCCATTATTCCCGGTTCTCCATGATTCTATTTGGGATTTTCTTGCCAAGAACACTGGAGTGGTTGGCCACTTCCTTATCCACCTCATTTTACAGATGAGGAAACTGAGGCAGGGAGCGGTGAAAGTGCCCAGGATCACACATTAACAGATAGTCAAGTTTGGATTTGAATTTCTAACTCCTGGACTGGAGCTTTATGCACTGTGCTACCTAGCTGCCTCCAGGAAAGGCTTGGAGAGTTGAATATGGGATTATTTTTATTATACTTATTTTATAATTATTTAATTTATGTTTTTATATTTCATTTTTAATTGATTATTCCCATTATATTTAAGCAAAGCTAAATACCTTAAGCATGGATTAAGCTAGTTTAGTGCAAAGAAAGGATTTGGAATCAGAAGACCCGGGACCCCATAACCAACATTTGCTGGTTGTTAGAGCCTAGAATTGAACCTGCATAAGCTTAGGAAGTGTATGTATATATTGTGTTATGTGTGTCCACATGGGTCTGTCTAGATGCAACTCCCAGGGAGGCAAGAATAGACATTTCTAGACTTTTCTCCCCCAACTTTGCTCCAAGGGAGACTAATTCCTGCCAGGAGGGAAGCAGGAGATTAGGGCCAGAGGCCCAGCCATAGAAAGACCTGGGCCAGAACTGCATCTAGCTACTCCTTTAAGTAGTGTCCATCCAGGGAATGTCATTTTTAAGTTCAAGCTCATCTCCTGATTTCTACTTTTTAAGGGAAAGGAGGCTCTAATTTCCAAGGTTTGGCTGCCTTCACCGCAAGTACCAGTTCCACGATAAACATTCCTAGCAAATAGCAAGAAACCCATTTATCCAAGGGAATAGCAAGACCGAAATCAGATCAAGTCTACATAGGTTAGTAGAGGCCAGACACTCCAGTTTGAGGGATCTCTCCCATTGGGAAAAAGATATTTCAACTCGACCAGGAGAGAGCAAGAGAGACAGAGGCAAAGAGTTCTGGATCTCACCCAAAGGAGAAATTCCCTGAAATTTCTCGGAGAGCAAGCCATGGATAGAGATATGATGAAGATATCCAGCTCCTTCCATGTCAGCCTCTTCCTCAGTCTTCCTCTCTTTTCCTTAACCTGAAGAGAGGCTGAAATGATGATTTTCTTTCTCAAAACTGGAGGCTAAAAGAAAGACAGGATCTCTCTTCTTCTTCTCTTACCAACTCTACCCTATCTCTGACACAGATATGGAGAGAATCCTATACAAATTGGCATGGAGATATTATAATCTTTAAGGGGCAGCTAGGTGGCACAGTGGATAGAGTGCCAGGCAGGCACAGAGACAAGAAGACCCAAGTTCCAATCCAGCCTCAGATACTTCCTAGCTGGGTGACCCTGAGCAAGTCACTTCACCCTGTCTGCCTGTTTCATCTGTAAAATGAGCTAGAGAAGTAAATGAGAAGCCACTCTAGCATCTTTGCCAAGAAAACCCCAAATGGAAGTTAGAGGCAACTGAAACAACTGCGCAACAACAACAACATAATCTTTATGGAGTTATAATAGTAAGAATAATTAACATTATTATAGGACTTCAAGGTTTGCAAAGAATTTTACCATTATCTCTTTTTATCCATACAACCATCTTGAGAGGTTGATGCTATTGTTATCCCTATTTTACAGATGAAGAAACTGAAGAAGACAGAGGTTAAGTGACTTGCCCAGGATCACACAACTGCTATGTGGTCCAGTTTTCTCTCATCTCCAAGGCCCAGCACTCTTTTGTTCCTATTGTGTATCTTCTCTCTTCAGTTGTAAGCAGCAGTATCAGGACCCAAGCTCTATATGTGGTTATTGGAGTGGTTATTCTGACTCCAAATACACCATTTCATTTAGTGGAAATAATGGAGTCAGAGTGGACTTGGTAGGATGTCTGATCTTTGCTCCAACAACTACTAATTGACTTTGGGCAAGTCACCTCTGAGCCACAGTTTCTTAATTTGTAGAATGAGTATCACCATTGTTAACAGCTACCTCCCTACAGAATTGTAAAGAAAAAACTCTGAAGACCTTAAATGGCCAATTCTGGTCCATAAGTACCTCTGCCATTATTTTCGTAGCTTCCTTTTTCCTCTGCTATAAAATGAGGGGGTTGGATAATAATGCCTCTAAAGACCCTTTTGGTAGAAAATCAGGGGTTCTTAACTAATTTTGTGTCATAAATATCTTTGACAGTCTGGGGGGACCTTTGGCCCCTTCCTCAAAATAATTTCTTTAAAATTCATAATTATAAGAAATACTACATTTCAGTCAGAGGTCAGTGAAAATAATTATGCCATTTTCTTCCTATCCAAGTCCAAGATCGCCTAAGACCTATCCACAGGTTTCCTGTTAAGGACTCTGGGTATGGACCAATGGTCCTCTGAACCAGAGTGATGAAGACATTTGGCAGAGGTTGGGTCACACAGGGAGTAAGGGGCAGAGTCAAGATTCAAATCCAGAGCCCTTTCCCCTGTATCAGGCTTGTCCTTTAAGGCACTGGCAGCAGCCCAATGTTTCAGTCCCTTCTGGGACGCCAATACTAGCAGGAATTCCTTTGGTTCGCAAAGGTTTTCCAGATGCTCTACAAGTATCTCATTGAATCCCACCGGGGCCCTAGGAGAGAGATCTATTATGATCTCCATTTTATACTTGAGGAAACAGAAGTCCTCTTTGGGTGAATACCTCCATGTCCAACTTTTTATCCTGTATAAAATGGGGGAAATTCCTATAGTACCAAATAGATGGAAAGCATTTTCTCCCCAATGCTAAAGCTCTGCATAAACATCAGTCGCCAGTTATTAAAAGTCATTTGTCCAGTAATAGGACTATAAAGGGGTGGCTCTGTCAGTCAGTGAGATCCTAGCAATGACATGGGGTTAATAACAGTAGATTCAAATTGGAACTCCTCGATTTGGTGGCTTCCCACCTGATAGTTTGGGCTGCTTAGGTTGTAAAGAAGATAGAGCCCTGGGTTTGGAATCATCTTCCCCAGTTCAGATCTGGCCTGGGACAGATTCTATACCCCAAAGAGATGGGGGAAAGGACCCCTAAGTACAATATTTAGAGCAGATCTATTTTTGGTGACAAAGAATTAGAAACTGAGGAAGAGCTGCCCATGGATAGAAGAACAGTGGTGGCATAGAACTGTCATGGAATACTCTTGTGCTGTAAGGAACGATGAAGAAGGCTGAAGTGAACAGAACAACACATACACTAAGAGCAGTATTGTTGTAAGTAATCCACTTTGAACTGTTGAGGGATTCAGATCCATGCAATGCTCCATCCTCTCCCCAAAGAGCTCCAGATTCTCAATGGAAAACCCCAGCCCTCTGAGGGCCAATCGAAAGGATCTTTATTCAAGCAGTCCAGGCTGGAATTGGATTTGTTGGAACAAACATGTTTTTTAACTAATGGGGGTTTTGGTTTTCTTTTTTTGCATAGTAGATCAGGGCAAAAATAACATTTTAGATTAAAACCAAACCGCCGCCGCCTGCGTGACCTTTGGTTGCCTCCGAGCCTCAGTTTCCCAATCTGTAAAAGGCACTCTCCATCTGGGAGACTGTAGCTCTCTTCCTACCCATTGGAATTCCCCTTCTTGCCCAGCTTTGGAGAGTCTGTTCTTGCCTTGGTCTTCCGTTTTCCTATCGGTAAATGGGGGATGGGCGGAATGGGCGCAGTGGGTTCTAAGGAATCCCCCAATCCTCCATGGACCTCTCCAGGGGCTCTGGGGATCTGGAGACAGGGAGCTGGATGGTCACTGGGAACCGCCCCATTTTACAAATAGGAAAATATAGCCCGGCTAAGTCATGCAGCACGTGACGTCAGTGGCGGGACTCGAACCCAGGCTCCGCCTCCGAACCTAGTAGGGCTCGGTCCGGGACCCGCACCGCGCGAGATACAGCCACAGCCAGGACCAGTGAATGGGGGTTGGGCCCGCAGACAAGTCCATACCAAGATGGCGCTTGGGCCTGGCTGCGCCTGCGTTGCAAACGCGGAGAATCCCCACACTGCGCACGCGCCTCAGCCTAGCCCACCTCCACCCCCCACGAGCCACGCCCCCTCCCAGCCTAGGATGTTTATAGTTGGCGCAAGCGGAAGCCTGGGGTGGAAGGGAAATGGACAGAACGGAAGTTGTGTGTCTAGAGGGGCCAGTCCGGATTCCGATGGGGCCCTTCTGCTCCTTCCGCTCGACTTCTCGGAGGACCCACGGTTTTTGTCTAAGAGCTGTCTTTTAGAGCTCCTGCTATGTGCCGTGCGCTGCCTGGGCCTCTGGGAACACAACAGCGTGAAACAGAGAAAAAGGCCTGAATTTGGAATCTGAGGCTCTGAGTGTGATTTTTGACCCTGTTGCTGTGACCTTTAGCAGGTTGCTCACCCTCTCTAGCTATGGCCTCTGAGCAAGCCCTTCTGTGCAGCATGCAGGAACAATATGCGTTTATTGAGTGCCTGCTGTATGCAAGGCTCTGGATATAGAGACAGCCCCTGCTCTCAAGGAGCTCCCAGTCTATTGGGGTGACAGCAGGCAAACCCAAACAAAGCGAACTCTCCACCGGATAACTAGGAAGTAATTAGAAGAGGCAAAACGCTGGAACTAACCTTGCTTGAGACTCTTCCTGCATAAATAAGTCAGGCTCTCCACACTTCAGTTTCCCCATCTGCATCTTGATACTTCCTGCCTCTCAGGAAGAACTTGGCTACCTCCAAAGAGCCCTTGGACAGTGGGAGCCAGCCAGTGTCCCGGCAGGAGCTTCAGCCTCAGAATGAGAATTGGAGGGAGCTGACCCTGCCAGAGCTCTGGTGATTTCATCCATAAGAGGCCTCTCGAGTTCTCCCACACTTTTGGTTTGTGGACTCCATTTATAACTGAGGACCCCAAGGAGCTTTTGTTAGAAAGTGTATTTATTATATCTTATTTATTAGAAATCAAAGCATTGTAGCTTTATTGTGAAAATAGTTCGGACCTAGTAGACCCCCTGAAAGGGTCTTAGGGACCCCCAAGGGTCTCCCACTAGAAAACTTCCCAAGGTAGCCTTTTCTATAAGCCTGGAGAGCTCAGAGGTTAAGAGATGCCAATGGGGATGACCTAGTTGGACTGGTGCTTTAGGAAGGCCTACTGGTGGGAGCCAGAGTGCTGGGAAGTGATCTGTGACTCCACAGTCAACGTGAACCACCTCAAGCAACTGGAAAGGACAAAAGAAGCTCCAACTATCCCCAGGGAAAATGTGTCCTTGTCCTTAGGCCATCCCTGGCACTAAACCTTCTTAGTTAGGTTTCTATAGACTACCAGATTCCTGCCTGAGGGTGTACTGGCTTTGTTTGTAAACTCCCTCCTAACTCCATAAGGGAGAGCCCAATTTAGGGATATGGATTGGGGAAGACCTTGGCTCTCCAGGAGTTGATTGAGTTAATTGGACCCCCTCTTCCCAGGGCCAGACGACATTTTTTTGCTTGTCCCACCCCTCTGTCCAGCTGCCCAAAGCAAGCACTTTCTCCCTCAGCTCTCTTTGGTAATCTGGAGGTTCACAGATAGTTTGAATTTGTCTTCTGGGCACTCAACTCATAAAAGGTTCACCAGGGGGTAGATCATTGCATTGCTGAGAATAGCTAAATCATCACAGCTGAGTCATCATACTCCATGGCTGTTACCCTGTAAAATGTTCTTCTCTCCTCATTTTGCATCATCAGTTCCTGTAATACCTTCCAGGTTTTTTCGAACTCATCCTATTCATCATTTCTTATAGCACAAGACTATTCTATAACAACCATGTACCACAATTTGTTCAGCCATTCCCCAATGGATGAACATCCCCTCCATTTCCAATTCTTTGTCGCCACAAAAAGAGCTTCTGTTGATAGTTTTGTACATATAGATCCTTTTACTTCAAGAAAAAGACTTAGTAGTGATATTTTGGTTCAAAAGGGATCCAGTTTTATAGCCATTTGAGCATAGTTCCAAATTGCTCTCCAGAATGGTTGGATCACATCACAACTACACCAAGAGTTCATTGATGTCCCAGGTTCCCCACATCCCTTCCAACTTGTCATTTTCTTTCCTGATATTTTCACAGGTGTGCGGGCTACCTCCAGAGTTGTTTTTATTTGCATTTCTCTGGTCATTAGTGATTTAGAACATTTTTATAGGGCCGTTTTCTTCATCTGAAAGCTGCCTCTTTGTATCCTCTAACCATTTATCAATTGGGGAACGACTTATACTTGTCAACTGTGTTTTTGGAAACCCCAGGTTTGCTCCTGTCCAGTGGGAACTTGCCTTCAGACTGACCTTGTCTTAGACTGAAGAATGGATCACCAAACATCCACTAAGTATTCTGAACAGGAGTGATAGAAATGGCCCAAACCTCAGTCATCCTTTTTGTCTTAGTTTCCCCCATTGTAGCAGAGATCCTTTCCCAGGTGGACCAGTACCTGACTCTAATGATCCTTTTGTATACCTTGTAAAGGATTAGCCTCTCCCTAATGATCTAGCTCTGTACTCCACATTTCCTCATGTCCATTGTAAAGCTAATGAATCATATTCTCCTGCTCTTTATTCCCCAAAAGGTATATAAGACCCCCAGGTTCTATTGCTCTTTGGAAAATCATCTTTGGTGGTGTGTTTTCCCAGAGACACTGTTTCCAGAGTCCCAGAGCGTTGGGTTCTGTGTGGCTACTGAATCTTGACCTCTTTCCCTTGTCCTGATCAAAGACTTGGTCTTGCTGACTACTTTATTGGTTCTCTGTTTCTTAAAGTTGATATATTCTTATAAATTTAACTGAGTGCTCTAGATATTTGAGAATATTTGAGAAATGAGACCTTTAACAGAGGCATTTGCTGGGGGCCTCTGGGTATCTCAGTGGATTGAGAGCCAGGCCCAGGGACAGGAGGTCCTGGCTTCATATCTGGCCTCAGACACCTCCCAGCTGTGTGACTCTGGGCAAGTCACTTGACCTCCATTGCCTAGCCCTTACCACTCTTCTTGGACCACCAAGATGGAAGGTAAGGGTTTAAAAAAAAAAATAAAAAGATATTTGCTGTAAAAATTTTCCCCAGTTTTGCGTTTTCTTTCGAATCCTGGCTATATTGGTTTTGTTTGTGCAAAATCTTTTTAACATAATCAAAATTATCCATTTTATATCTCATAATGCTCTCTCTCTTGTTTGGTCATAAAATTTTCCCTATTCATAGATCTGACAAATAAACTTGTTTAATTTGCTTATGGTCTGTCACAAACCCATTTTGACCTTATCTTGGTATATGGTATGAGATGTTGCTATTTGTTTAATTTCTGATAAACTGCTTTTCAGTTTTTTTTTTAACCCTTGCCTTCTGTTTTAAAATTAATACTAAGACAGAAGAGTGGTAAGGACTGGGCAACTAAGGTTAAGTGACTTGCCCAAGGTCACACAGCTAGGAAGTGTCTGAGGTAAGATTTGAACCCAGAACCTCCCCTCTCTAGGCCTGACTCTCTATCCACTACAGTGCTACCTAGCTGCTTTCCCAGAAGTTTTTGTCAAATAGTGAATTCTTGCCTCAAAAGCTTGAATCTTTGTGCTTATTAAACACTCAATTACTATAGCAAGTTGCTACATGGCACAGTAGATAGAGTGTTAGACCTTAAGTCAGTTAGATTTATCTTCACAAGTTCAAGTCTGGCCTCAGACACTGTGTGACCCTGGATAAGTACTTTAATAGTTTACCTCAACTTCCCCATCTGTAAAATGAGCTGGAGAAAGAAATGGCTAACCACTCTAGTATCTTTACCAAGAAAATTCCAAATGGAGTCACAAAGAGCTAGATAGGACTAATCAACAAAATACAAAAAGCTTACTATGGTCATTGTGTAACTACTCTATTCCACTGATCCACCGTTCTATTTCTTAGCCTGTTCATGATTATTTTGATGATGACTGCTTTATAATACGGTTTGAGATTTGATATGTCTAGGCCACCTTCCTTTACCTTTTTATTTTTATTTTTTTTAAAAAACTCTTACACCTTCCATCTTGGAATCATTACTGTGTATTGTCTCCAAGGCAGAAGAGTGGTAAGGTTAGGCAATGGGGGTCAAATGACTTGCCCAGGGTCACACAGCTGGGAAGTGTCTGAAGCCAGATTTGAACCTAGGACCTCCCATCTCTAGGCTTAGTTCTCAATCCACTGAGTCACCCAGCTACCCCCTCCTTTACCTTTAAAAAAAAATCCATTCTCTTAATATTCTTGATCTTTTTTTTCTTCCAGATAAACTTTTTTAGTTCTATAAACTATTTTTTTTTGGCAATTTGATTGATATGGCACTGAATTAATAAATTAATTTCGATAGAATTACCATTTTTTGATGTTTTGCCTCAGCCTACCCATGAGCAATTAATATTTTCCAGGCGTTTAGTTCTGACTTTATTTGTGTGAAAAGTGTTTTCTTGCTGTGTTCATGTAGTTCCTGGGTATGTCAGAGTATTTGATATTGTCCGCACTTCTTTTAAATGGAATTTCTCTTCCTATTTCTTGTTCCTGGATTTTATTGCTCATATATGAAATGCTGATGATTTATGTACTTCAGTACATAAATGAGTTCAGCCGACAACCATGTATAATTCTCACCCCACTCCCATTCACCTGGTGGCCCAATAAAATTAAAATGTCCCCAAGCCCTTCTGCAGGGACGTAGCACCCATGTTGTAACAATCGCCTGCTTGTTGTTCAGTTGTGTCTGTGACTCCATGGATCACAGCACACCAGGCCCTTCCGTCCTCCACAAGCTCTCCAAGTCTGTCCAGGCTCATGCTCCTCGTTTACTATCTTAAAGGACTGCGTCTCCAGTTGTAAAAGTCTCTGGCCTCTTCCCCTTGTCTTCTGGCCTTGATCAGGGAATGTTTTCTTACTCTGGTCTTCATCTTGCCTATTGCATTCCAAGGACTCCCCTCTTTTTCCATCCCTCGGCTCCTGGGAAATGCTTTACTTATCTGTCCTAAGTTGGCTCCGTACTCTGAGGGGAGGAAGTAGGGCATTGCGGCAGGTACTAAAGTGTGGGGGTGAGAGATGATATGCTGGGTGTGCCCATCACGTGGACATCCTCTTTACAACTGCACTAGCACCCCATACATGATTCATCCGTAAATACGAAGAGAAAAAGCAAAACGGTGCCTGCCCTCAGGAAGGGGCATCAAGGCGGGAAGGTTTCAGATCACCTGGACTCGGGGAAGTGAATAAAAAAACCTAACGGTCCGGGGCAATGAATGGGGGGCGTGGCTCGTAGCCGACTAGCGGGAGGAGTGCGGCGCCGCCGCATGGCACGCAGGGACTTGTAGTCTTTCTCCTATCCCTTCGAATACTTAGCGGCTCAAACACACACCTCCCCCCACTTCCAGGTGCGTCTCTAGGACCAAAAGCGGAAGCAAGAGGCCTTTACGTTGGCCGTGCCTTCGCTGCTTGTTGATTGACAGCCATATTGACCAATAGACGCTCGATTTTCCTCTAGACGCACGGCAATTGGCTAAGCTCCAAGTGACGGCCCGCCTCTTCTCTCCTACGATTGGTCACGTTTTCGGTTTTGAAAATCGTAGCTTTCCCCCGCGCTTCATCCTCCGGGCAGCGGCAGTAGTGAAGGTTTGTGCATTTGTGTCTGCACCGGCGGCGCCGGGGATTGCAGAGTCCGGGCCGGCGGCGCCTTCGAGCTGCAGCTGGGGGCCGCGGGACTCGAAACCGAGCGGGCCGGGCGGAGCGAGCCAGGTGAGGAAGCTGCGCCGCTCCTTTCCCCCACCCCACCCCCTCCTGAAGCGGATCCGCCAGGCGCGTCTATTCTGGCAAGGCCTCGGACCCCACAAACCCCTCCCGGGGATGACAGCCTGAGGCCTGCAGTCCGCCCCGCCTGCTTTGCGCGGCCTCGGTGTCCCCAGCTGTAAAAAGAGGGGGAGGGGGAGCGAGGGCTGCGCCTATCGCTAGGGTCGGGAAGCTGAGGGTGGGGCAGTTTAGGGGGTGGTCTTGGTGTCGGTGACTTTCGCCTTTGAGGGCTCCGGAGCTTTTTAAAAGGCTGCTTGCCTCCTGTGGGTCGGGCATTTCCTTTTTTGCCCCGGTTGCTCAGCCTAATAGGTGCCTTAAGGCAGACTTGTTGACTGCCTGCTCGCCCGCTCACCGCCAGGGTCTCTCCTCTCCTATAGGCTTCTCATTCCTGCCTCAGCCATTTGTTAGGTTGATGGGAAGTCACTAATGTCAGGTGGACTTGACCCTGAGGTGGGGCCTTTCTCTACCCTAATTCTCCCCTCTTGGGGTGGGTCTGGTGAAGCCTGTGAAGCCCTTGTCAGAGTCGGGATTGAATCCGTTCATTGAAATCCACTGGATTCCTTGGAGATCATGACCCAGATATTAAAACAAAAAACACACAAGTGTACAGACTTCTAGATTTAGTCAGACACCCCCAAATTCCTTTCCTGCATAAAATGTGAGGTGGTGTTATGATCACTGCTGTTGTGGAATTTACTGAAAACTGTCTCAGAATCCCAGGTTCATGGATTTAGACCTGGAAGGGCCAGTAGTCATCAAAATAAACTCCCTTATTTGCAGATGAGAAAACCTGAGGCACAGAAATTAGTGACTGACCTCAGTCACGCAGCTAGTAAACATGATGAAATTTGAATCAAGGGCTTTCTGACCCCAGGTCCAGTGCCCTCCCTCCTCTCCACTATGCCAGGGCACTCTCTGAAGTTATTCTGTGTTCCTTGAACCTTAGAGGTCTCATCTAATCCCAGGTTCAGTGATTGATACAGGTTCATACAGCATGTGTTGGGGCTGGAATTTGAACTTAGCCCCTTGATTCCAGGTCCATGGACTTTTCCTCTGGGCCACATCTGCAAGTTCAGAAGTTTCTTGTTAAGGGTTTCTTTGATGGTCACTTCTTCCCTCTCCTTTGCTTAACCCTGTTAGCAAGCCTTGGTTGTAACCCTCATTGCTCTAGCTTCTTTCAATATAGTTAGATGGCTTTGTTTTGGGTACGTGAGGTTCAGCTCATTGGGGGATGTGGCCTTTGCAGAGTTTGTTGCAGAAGACTGTGAGGAGAGGAGGAGTGATGGAGTAGTGGGAAACCTTGACTGGAAGGAGGAAATCCCTCTGGCCTGACTTCCTTCCTTCCCAGTAGTTGGTACTTTATATGAGGAAGGTACCAAAAACCTGTCGGCAATAATGGCAAGTTTAAGAGTTCAAATATTTGCCAGCTGTCATTCTACATGGATCGAATATTCAAAACCCATCTATCATCATCCATGGACCCTATACTGAGGAAGATAAAGGCATAATAATAAAGATAAGGCATCAACCCTGGTTCCTCCAGGACTTAACATAATCAAGAACACAGACTTCTTTATAATGGTTCAGAAACAAGACTGTCAATTAGTTTAGCATCTTTTAGGCTGGTATCAAGCTGATTGGTTTGGGGGGAGGGGAGGCAGAGGGAGCAAAGACTTTCTTTGGAGAAGGAGGATCTCACTCTAACGACTCATTTTTTTCAATCATTAATTTTTACAAAGTCTTTGTTTTATTCACTTTTTTTCGCATGAATTGATTTCTTAATACTGTTCACACTTCCTTCCCCAAAGCTTCAACTCTGAGATCTGATATGTTAAAGGAAAAAATAAGCAAACCAGACTGACATCGAGTGGGACCGCAGCAATGCAACAGCCCACACTTAAAAACCAATGCCTCTTCCTGTGAGAAAGACACTATCATTCCTTTGTTGTAGCCCAGATTGGGCACTGCATGTAACTGGAATTCTGGGGTCTTTTAGGTATTGTAGTGACACAGCATTGGGCTCAATCAGTGATTATGACTACTTCTCTCCCTCTCCTCCCCCCTGGGCTTTGGGTTCCCTTTTTCCTTTCCTCTACCTAGAGGTTGGTTGTATCTTTTTCTAATACCATGAACTCAAACCTTCATTCCAGTATTTCCTCCCACAGTTAACACCTCTGGGACATTGATGGCCTGGTTGTCTGCAGGGATAGGGATTAGACCTTTGAGTTCCTTGGTTGGTATGGGGAACTTCTGGATGAGGCTCCTCCCTTTGCCATGGCAGGTTGTCCTTTTGCTCTAATAATCTATGAGTTCTGAGAGAGTTGCCCAGAGCACTGAATAGTGACTAGCCCAGTTACACAGCCAGAATGTGTGAGAGTTTGTACTCCACCTGATCATCTATCCAGATTCTGAGATCAACCCTTCCCCACCAGGCACCCTGCCTGTTCTCTAGAGCTGCTGATTTTAAAGAATTTAATAAGAAATTTCCCATACATTTTTTTCCACTTCAAAGATCTCCTGACCAACTTTCTCAAAGGTACCATTCCTTTTGCCTTACCAAGTCTTAGAATAAACATTTCAATCCATTTGGGAACTGAAGAAAGGAAAGATATGGACTTGTGGGGCAGTATTTAGAGTAGAGGGCTTTGAAGAAAAAGAAATGAGGATCTGAGCTTTAAGACAGGAAAGGACCATTAGAAGGCATCTATTCCCTCCTCTTTTACAGATGAGGAAATTTTGAGGCCCAGGGATAGGGAAATGACTTGCCTGAGGTCTCATAGGTAGTAAGTAGCAGAACAAGCCATATTCAATGCCTCTGTCCTCCAAGTCCTGGGCCGGCACTTTTGTCACTTGCAAGTTGCACCCAACATGTTTGATTGAGCACATCTTTCCCTCATCACTAGTCTTTCTCTAACCAACTACCATGGAATTCTGGAACCCTAACAGTCTACTTGACTCCTAAAGGGACAGTTGGCTTTGAAAGTTCCTTATTTTGGCTTAAGTGGCTGATAAATGGCCAAAAAATGGGGCCTGGGAGTCAGAGGTATAATGAGGTATCCCTCATGTGGCCGAAGACCCGTTGGTATGCATGAGTGGGACAGGGACATTCTTGGGTCTGGGGTGAGTGGGAGCATCTGTTGTCATGATTGTATGGGATCCTTGGGGGATGGCAAGTCCAAATCAACTTGGACAGCCCATTTATGTTAGGGGCCAGAAGAGGAGCAGTTTGAGAAGAGAATCCAAAGACTGAAAGGAATCTCTGTCTCCCTAAATCTCCCTCAAGGACTTGGCCTGACTCCTTTCACTCTTGTCTGAATCACAATGATTTGTGCATATATGTGCCAGCACTCCCCTGTTAGACCATGAGCTCTGGGAAGGCCAGGATTGTACAATTTTGTTTCTTTTTACTTCTAGACCTTGTACATAGTAGGTCCTTGGTTATTATATATTGGCACTGTGTCAGCTCTGCTGGGGCGTCGAACATTGTATTGGCCCCACTTGGTGGCATTCAGTCAGGGAGACTTTGGGTTCCATGTTGATGTTGTCTCCCCTTGGGGAACCCAGAGCTGTATTTCCTCAGTTGATAGAGCATTGGGGCTAGAATCAGGAAAACTTGAGTTCAAATCAGGCCTCAGACACTAACTGTGTGACCTTAGACCAGTCACTGAACCTCTCTATCTGCCTCAGTTTCCTCAGTTGTAAAATGGGGATAATTATAGTTCCTCCCTCCCAGAGTTCTGAGAATCAAATTAGAGAATATTCATAAAGTACTCTGCAAAACTTATTATTATTAACAATAATGGAGCTGAGATTTCAAAAACCCTTTCCAGCCATAGGTTTTGTTCCCTGTTGGCCATTGGTTGGGTTTGTGGGGCTAGCAGCTGGCTGTTAGCAGCTCTACATTCCCCAATTTATGCCTGGCTGCCCTGGTACCTTTTGGAATTAAGGGCTCTTTCCTGCTGAGACCTGATGACCTCAAGTCAGGGCCTGTATTGGCATGAATAATCAGACAGGAATCTTTGCTGCTTTTTCTTCCTTTGCCCTAGATCCTCCCATTGAGTTGCTACATGTTAGCTGCTCTCTCCCTCTCTGGACCTCAGTTTCTTTCTGTGGGGTACAGGCTGGACAATGGCCCCTCTAGCTCTACATCTTGAGGGTTGAATTGAATGGAATTAATTTCCAAGAGAGCAGGTTGATTAGAATAATGGGGACAAGTCACTTAATTCCCATTTCCTAGCTTTTACTGCTCTTCTGCCTTAGAACTAATACCCAGTATTGATTCTAAGATAGAAAGTAAAGGTTTACCAAAAAAAACCCTGAATAAATCTTACAAAAATAAACAAGAAAAAAGTAAAGGAAGTAAGTGAAATTTTAGAAAAGTTAGATTTAATAGCTCTGGAGAAAATGAATGGGGATAAAAAGGAATATATCTTTTCTGCAGCACATGGTACATACACAAAAATTGACCATGTGCTATGGCACAAAAACTTTACAACCAAATGCAGAAAAGCATCCTTTTCAGATCATAATGCAATTAAAAAGTATAACCAGTTAAGGGACTTATGAAAAGACAAATTAAAATCTAATTGGAAATTAAATAATCTAATTATTCAAAAGAAGTTGGGTTAAAGACCAAATTATAGAAACAATGATTTCATTGAATGACAATGAGATAACATCAAAGTTTATTGGATATAGCAAAAGCAGTACTTAGAGGGAAATGTATTTATATCTCTGAATGCTTATATCAATAAAATGGAGAAAAAACAGATCAATGAATTGGACTTGCAACTAAAAAAAACTAGAAAAAGAACACATTAAAAATCCTTAATGACTAAATTGGGAAATCCTAAAAAATCCAACGTGAAATTAGTAAAATTGAAAGTAAGAGAACTATTGAACTAATAAGACTAGAATTTGGTTTTATGAAAAACAAACTAGAGCATTGGTTAATTTGATTTTTAAAAGGAAAGAAAATCAAATTACCAGCATCAAAAATGAAGAAGGGTGAATTCATCTCCAATGAAGAGGAATTAATTAAATGACAATAAATCTATCTAGGTGAAATGGATGAATATTTACAAAAATCTAAATTGTCCAGATTAACAAAAGAGGAAATAGAATGCTTAAAAAATCCAATCTCAGAAATATTCAGCTTTTCTGAGATCTCTGGTCTGCAAGACTATGTGGCCTGGGCCAATGAGCAGACTTGAGCCTCTAAATGGAAAAAGAAATTCACTGATGGGTTGAGCCTTGACATCAGCATGCGCACAGGGCAGGACATCGTGATTGTTGCTGAGGTGAATGCCAGGAATTCTTGGCATCCCATGATGCTGCCAATGGGTAGTGGGTCCAGGGTGGAAATCCAGATGGGCTCTTTGAGGCTGAGTCTGGGTCCCCTTCCCCTCTGCAACCAGCCCAGATTGTTTAACTCTGCAGGTGACCTGGGTCCAAGATTCTGAACATCCTAATTGTGTTGCTTCTTGCCTCTGCTGTTACAGGTGGAACCATGGGGACCATGACAGGGTCTGCCAACCTCTTGGAGGTCTGCAGCAGCAAACTGAGGGAGTTTATGTGCAATGTGGACAACAAGGATATGGTGTGGCTGCAGGAGATCAAGGAGGAGGCCATAAGGATGTTCTCCAGGTAAATCTGGGGATGAGGGGAGCCCACGTCTGATCAGCAGCAAAGGTGGGGAACACTGGGTTCTTCTCTAGCTGTGGCTTTCAGAAACTTATATCCCACTAAGAAATGAATGAGCAACAACAAAAATTAACGTTTAAATAGGGGGAAATAGAAAATCTTGTTACTGAGCAGGGCGGAACCCAGAAATGGCAAACAAGCAAAGGAAAGCCTGTTTGTCTGGTGCCTTGCCCTGCTTGCCCAAAGTGCTGCCAACTTGGGGGGGGGGGCACAGTTCTACCTTCCCTTCTCTTTCTTTCCTATCTTCCTTCTTTCCTTCCTTCCCCTTGGAATCTGGGAGCCTTGGGTTCAGGTTAGGCTTCTTACATTCCCTGGCTGAGTCATTTGACTTCTCATTAGGCCTAGGTATCTATCACTCCTGAGCTTGGAGCTACCAAATTGAAGAAGAGTTTCTTCCCTGGGTGGTGGGTCCACCTGCATGTGACTGGTTCTGCCATGATCACTCAACTGTCACCCTGAATCCATTTCTCCCTGTTTCCTCCAGATCTGCCATCCTTGGTCTTCACTATGTTAGTGCACCACAAGGGAGTCTGTCCTCCAGGCTGGAAATTCCTGGGCTGTTTCTGTATTCTCAGGCATAACTTTGTAAGCACCTGGAACTTCCCCAGACGTACCACAGGGGCCTCAGGTCTGCACTTAGTGGCCATTAGTGCCCCTTGAACTTGATCTAGCTCAGGGGGCCAGCTTGGTGGCAATGAACTAGCCCAGAACTGGTTAGGGCCAGTTCCTATTCCGCCACCAGTTAGTCAGTGGACACAGGCCACGTAATACCCACAGAGCATGGTCTGGGTCTAATGGGGTGACTGTAGGGCAGTGGCAGGACTCAGATCTGAGGGCCTTGGTGTGAATCTTGACCATCTAACTGTGAGACCTTGGGCAGCAGCAGTATAAAGTGAGGGGATCCCTAAAGTTACTATCATTAAAGCCCTTGTTCCTAATTTAAGTGTAAGACATGCTTCTTACCCTCAAGGAGCTTCTACTCTAATGGGCAATATAACACCCAGAAAAAAGAGACTTCCTTCCCTCCCCCTTTTGCTGGGAATGACCTTTCTCTTCTTCTCTTACTTGTCCTGACTCAGAACCCCACTAACTAAGTTTGCCCCTTTTCATTCTGCCCCAGGGACCCTGCTGAACAAAACCTGATGATGAGGAGGGTAGAGGAGGGGATCTGTTCTGACTCTACTGCTCATTAGCAGCACTGAGAAGGAAGGGAGGGGAGAACTGAAGGGAAAATTAGGGAATTTCCTGGTCATACAGACCCTTTGGAGGCCAACCAAGAATCCTTCCTATGGATTTTGGAAGCCTTTTGGAAACTTCCAATGGGAACCAGGAGCTTGTGGAAGCCAAGCTAGAGGGTCCCCCTCTCTCCTGCTTTCGAACATCTTGGTCAAGAAATCTTCCTTATACTGAGATGCCTTCTGGCAGCTTCTGTCTCTTGGCATTGCTCTGTGGTCTGGGCCCTTGGAAGGCTCCACTGTTTATTGGTCATAGCTCAGGGCCTTTTGTCTCCTTGGTCTTTTCCCAAATGTGCCTGGAATTGAGTAATCTTCCAAATCATTCATCATTCAACCAGGATGTATTTATAAAGCCTGAACTCTGTGCCAGGCATTGTACAATGTACAGAGAACAAGACACTCTTCTCTGTGGGAAGGTTCTTGTGTTTTGAAGGCTAAGGACCTCCCTGGTTCTAGACACTGCCTTAATAGAACCCATTAGCTTCAGAAACTGGCTTTCTTGGAGCATGCTGAATTCACTGAATTTGCAGGCCACTCAGTCCGCCAGGGCTCTTCCCTAGGCCCTTTGGCCTTCCTTTTCCCTCAGAATGCTGGGTGAGGCTCATGGGATTCATAGCTCTGGAGCTGTAAGGGATGTCTAAGGCCCTCTAGGCTGATCCCCTCATTCTGCAGATGAGGACATTCCAGCTGTCAGCATCCAAAGTAGAATTTGAACCCAGGGTCTCTTCCTTCCTTGGATCCTAATGCTGCTGCCAGGACCCCTCAGATCCCTGCTCTCCCTAGAGGGGTGATTATTCTATTAGGTTTTGTCATCTTGGTACCTAATATAATTCAAATGGCATAGACCTCCCTGGCCTGACTTAGGCACAGTCCCCAGCCAGCTGTGCTCAGAGCTGGTTTATCCAGAGTGGTAAAGTATTTAAGAGCTTTCTGACTCCTGGGCCAGCATCCAAGGCCACTTGGCTGCCCTATGTGTGACTGCTTCTGTGGGAGAATGTGCCCCAAGAACCCAGAACCAGATTTTGAGACTCCACACTATTGGAGGCTTGGGCTTGGAGATGGGAGAGCTAGAGTGTTGGGCCAGGCAGAACACCTGGTAAGTCTGAAACTAAGAGGGGGAGAGGGAAAGGAGGAGACCCAGTGACCCATTTGGTCTCGTTTCTGCTGAGCAGGGAAGCCCGAGGCGCATCTTCCAGGCTGTACGGGCTGGTGTTGGGTTGGTGACTAGCCCACCTCCCTGGTGCTCGCCAGAGCAATCTCTACTTCTCCATTCTCCACTTTGCCCCTCAGTAATTTCAGTGTGGAGCCTGAGCTGATGCCCAAAACTCCATCTCAGAAGAACCGCCAGAAGAAGAAACGGTTTTCCTCCATTCAGGATGAGAATAGGCCTCCAACCAGAAAAAGGTAAGTGGATGGCAGGCCAGAGCCAGGGCCAGGTGGGCAGGGCAGAGACAGAGGCTTCTGGTCCAGCAGAGACAGGTCTGGATTTGGGGGTGGAGATTCCCAGCCGTGACCCCTGGGCGAGTGGTGTAGCTATCCAGGCCTCTGGGTTCCTCATCTATAAAAAGACAAGGAGAGCTTGAAGGCCTCTCAAGGCATCCCCTCATTAAGACAACTGTCCTGGGGCTCTAGGATGCTTCCCCTGTGCTTGGTACCTTGGGAAATGAGGAGGAAACCTGGACAAGAAACAAGTGGAGGGCTGGCAGGATGGGCTGTAGACCCTAAGAACTCAGGAGGGCCTAGGACCATACATTTGGAGCTCATTGAGTCCAAGCCTCTCATTTTTATAGATGAGGAAACTGAGGCAAACAGGTGCAGTGACTTGGCTTGTTATTAGCCTGGTGGGGTGGTGGATGGAGCCCTGAACCGGAAGAAAGTCAGCCCGGAGTTTGAGGCCTGACTTGGACACTCATCAGCTGGGTGACCTTCTGGACAAGTGACCATTCATCTAACTAGTAAGCCTTCCTGAGTCCAGGCCTGGTGCTGTTTCTTCTGTGAGTTCCTAGAGGGCAGGGAACAGATTTTTGCCTTAGCCTGCATCCCTAGGGTTTAACACAGTGCCTGGCACATAGCCAGGGCTTAAAAATACTTGTAGCCTGACAAGACAGCCCCTGCCTGAGGCTATGGCCCATCTCTTGTAGGTTGTCCCGACGGGTGAGCAGACGGGCGAGCCGAAGGAGCAGTCGATACAACTCGCGGCTACTCCGGAGTAAAGACAAGTTGGAGAAGCTGGTCCTGGTGGTGGCCGAGAATGGCTCCATCCCTCCTCGTGGGATCCGGACCCCAGCAGCAGCTGCCACCTCACTTCCCGAGTCCCCCACTGTGCTCACCCAAAAGCCCCCCAGCCTGCCATTAGTGGCTGGACGCATGCCCTTTGTGGAGATCAGTGTCAGCGAACAGCAGAGTGCTGAGAAGTGCCTGCAGGCCACCAAGACCAGGATGGCTGACCAGAAGCTCTCCTTTGTGCTGAACCTTGGGTCTGAGGATGAGGGGACACCAGAGAAACTGGCCAAGAACTCTCCTGAGCCAGTGCCAACCAAGGTTCCCCAGGCCAAGGCAGAGGGGCCCACTCGCTCTGTGTCCAAACTCCGGATTGCCCGTCCCGCATCTCTCGAGGACGTGTCCCCCATGAAGACTCAGACCATAGAACTAGATGGAGTGCCCTCTTCTCCAGGAACACAGCCCGAGCCAGGGGGCAATCTGCTCTCAGACTTGCCAGAAAGCCCCCAGACCCCAACAGGCTCCCGCTGTGACCGACGCTCCGTGCGAAGGAGCCTCGTGCGCAAATCCTCGAAGGCCCACAGGGTCTCCTTGCTCCATAAATACTCCATGGTTCCTAAGAGGATTAGCTCTTCTCGAAGGTCCTCCAGGAAAGTGGCTCAGGAGCCAGCAGCCACTGGTCGCATCGTCTGTAAGTTGTCGGTCATTCCCTGGCACCCAGACTTGGTCTCTGCTCTGTTCAGTCCCCAGGCTTAGATGGAGGTGATCCTGGGGGGGAGGGGTGCTGTACTGGAAGGGAATTCTAGGATTGAGGAAGGTTTCCTGGAAGGGGGAAAGAGAAGGAGCAGGGCCCCTTGCCATTCCTTAATCTTGGGGGGTTGTCTGAGCTGGCCCCTTGATATGGCAGATAATGAAAGTTTCTGGGAAGAAAGGTGAATGGCCTTCAGGAGTGCCCGAGAAGGGACCAGAGCTGGATCTGTGGCCTCTGGCTCCTGGTCTCTGCCCTAATCCATGTTGCCTTTTATAGGCCAGGCCAACAGAGAATGCGCCTCTATTCCCCCACCCCCAGTGGAGTCTCCCAAATTGCAAAGTTTTTGTGTTGGGCCTGGCAGCACGTTTTTCTTGGGATCCGAGAAGGAGCCTGATTCAGACTTGAGGAGCTTGTTATTAGCCAGGTGGGGTGGTGGGTTCACCAGAAGGAAGTCAGCCCGGAGTTTGAGGCCTGACTTGGACACTCATCAGCTGGGTGACCTTCTGGATAAGTGACCATTCTTGGCTTTGGTTTCCTCATCTGTGAAATGGGAATAATAATAGTACCACCTCCCCACTCAGGGTCATGAGGATCCAGAGAGAATCCTGGATGGGAGAGCTCTTCATAAGCCTTAGAAAAGTTACAGAAATGCTGGTATTTTTAGGGGCCAGGCTGGGGCCTGTGATGTCTCTGGCCTGGATAATTACAAGGCAAGGAAAGACTTCTCCAGTGTGGGTCAGGTCAGTGCCTCCTGGGTGGTGTCTGGGCTTCAGGAGTTGCCTAGGATCACGGACATGCCCTTTGGAAGGCTGTGGGAAAATCCTTGTTCTTAACTATTTGTATCATTCTCATTCTCATCAAGGAATTGCAAAGAGTGGGAGATAAGGGATGTATTGTGAAAACTCTTCCTTGCCTGCCTCTTTTATGTGAGAAAATTACCCCCTTCTCTCAGTGGATCCCTCTTTCTCACCTCTTCTTTTTTTTGGAGATCATTCTAGTATATTCAGTTCATAGCCATGCCCACTTCTGTGTAAACTCTTTTTAGGAGTTACACGTATCTAGGAATAGAAACAGTTTAATTTTATTGAATCCCTTAGGATTACTGTTGAGTCTTGTGTTTGCATGTCTGTTTTCTATTCAGCTCCGGTCTTTTCATCTTGAAAGTAATGCTTGAAAGACCTCTATTTCATGAAATATCCATCATCCTTCCCCCCACCCCTGCCAAGGGTGATAGTTTTTCTGGGTAGGTTATTTTTGGTTGTAATTCTTTCTCCTTTGTTTTCCATAATATCATATTCCAAGCCTTTTTTTTTCCTTTAAACCCTTACCTTCCATCTTAGAATTAATATTGTGTATTGGTTCTAAGACAGAAGAATGGTAAGGTCTAGGCAATTGGGGCTTAAGTGTCACTCAGGAAATGTCTGAGGCCAGATTTGAACCCAGGATGTCCCATTTCTGGGCCTGGCTTGCCATCTACTGTGACACCCAGCTGCCCCCTGAATTGTTTCTTTCTGGCTACTTGAAGTATTTTCTCTTTGACCTGGGACCTCTGGAATTTGGATATAATATTAATGTGAGTTTTCATTTTGAGATTTCTTTTAGGAGGTGATCAGTAAATTCTTTCAATTTCTATTTTGCCTTTTGGTTCAAGGATATCAAGGAAGTTTTCTGCAACGATTTATTGAAATGTACCTAGGTTTTTTGGGGGGGTGGGGGGGATCATGACTTTCAGGTAGTCCAGTAATTCCAAAATGATCTCTCCAGTCTCTTTTCACATTTTCCAATGAGATATTTCAGTTTCTTCTGTTTTTTTTTTTAATTCTTTTGATTTCATTTCATTGTTTCTTGATGTCTCATGGAGTCATTAACATCTACTTGCTCAATTCTTATTTATAATTACTTTCTTCAGTGAGATTTTTGTGCTTTTTCCACTTGGCCAATTCTGTTTTTTAAGTTGTTTTCTTCAGTATTTTTTTGGTACCTCTTTTCCGTACTGTTTCATTTTCTTGCCTCACTTTCATTTCATTTCTCAATTTTCCACTATTTCTCTCTTTTAAACTCAGGCATTCTCTTTGGGTTTGGATCCAATTCGCATTTTTCTTTGAGCTTTTTTTCATATCAGTTTTTACATTGTTGTCTTCTTTTGCATTTATATTTTGGTCTTCCCTGCCACTTGTTATAGTTTTCTTTGGTGAAGGTTTTTTGTCGATGTTATGTGCTCATTTTCCCAGTCTGTTTCTTCACTGAATGTTATATTAAAGTTGGGAGGCCCTGTGCCTTGCAGGCTTCAGGTTTTTTTTGTGCAGCTGTTTTCAGAGCTAGTTCTGGGGGTCTGCAAGTTTTGCGTGCTTCCAAGGTGGTTATGATCCTGGGAGAGGCAGGGTCAGTGCTCTCCTGGGCTGCACTCTGGTCTTTACCTGGTCTTATCTTTGCAGCTGCAAGTACCCATGTTCTCTTTCCTTTGGAGCTGTGACCAGAGCCCCTGCTCCCTTGCTATCAACTCCCAAACCTTCTCTCCACCCTGGAACTGTGACCTACAACTGCAATGGGCAATAAAGTGACCATGGGGAGTTAGTGCCAGTTGTACCCAGTGCCAGCAAAGGGTCCCCTGTAATCACTTTTTCTCACCAGTTATCTGAACCCCACACCTTCTCTGGGCTGAGAGCTTCTGAAGCTGCCATTGTTGCTTCGGTGTATGTGGGCTCTGAACAGACCTCTACTCTGGTGTCACGGACGGCTTCTGCCAACCTCTTATTTTCTTAGGCCAGAAAGATATCACTCTGACCTTTCGTTGGCTCTGCTGCTCCAAAATTTTATTTAGATGTTGTTTTAAAGTTGTCAGAGGGGAATGTTCAGCTGTGTGACCGCCCCATATCTGCTGTCTTAGTTCCTAGCCCCCTCATTTTACAGAGGGAGAAACTGAGGCCTGGAGTGGGGAAGGGCCTAGTTGTCAAGGGTCATACAGCTAGGAGATGTATGAAGCAGGATTGAAGCCCAGTCTTCTCTGGCTTTCCAGCCTTTTACCTTCTTGCCTTAATCCTGAAGATGTGGGATAGACTCGTGAAAGGATCCCGTGGTGCCATGGTTGTGAAGATGGAGGGGAGCCTCAAGGATCATAGACTCAGAACAGGAAAGAGATCCCAGAGCCCCTCCAGGCCATCCCTTTGCTCAACAGATGGGGGCTTACGTATGGCCTGAGTCATACGGGGAGTGAATGACAGAGCCAGGGTTTGAACCCGAGTTTCAGCTCCATGAGCACCAGGTGGTGCAGTGGATAGAGCACCTGGCCTGAGTTGGGAAGATTCATCTTTGTGAGTTTAAATCTGGCCTTAGACACTAGCCGTGTGACCCTGGGAGTTACTTCACCCTGTTTGCCTCAGTTTATTCATCTGTCAAATGAACTGGAGAAGGAAATGGGGGTCATGAATAGTCAGACATGACTTAATAATAATGACCCAGTTCTGTGACTGCACTCTTATCTCTTTCAAGGAAGAGTGTTAACTAAGGTGATGGCACAGCTGGGCTCTGAAGAAGAGAGAAAGGTGGAGAAGGGACGGTCCCATTGTAGGACAAAATCTCAGGGCCTCCCTGGGGTGTCCCATAGGCTGGCCTGTCTGAGCTGGCACCCAACCAGCCAGTCTATCAGCCAGCATTTAGGAAGCTCTTTCTTGGGCCAGACACTGCCGAGCACTGGCTGTCACCTAGAGATCAGAGAGCCCACATCTTGCAAGTCGCCGCTGCCCTTGAGAGACTTCCACTGGTGGGCGAGACAGTACCTAAGTCATAGACATCAATATATACGGGCCGCTGGGGTGGGAGCGGAGGAGGAAGGGAGCGTGTCCCAGGCCTTGGGCAGCTGGCAGCGGGGCTGGGGTCTTTCTTGTGTGAGACCTAAAGATAGACACTCGTGGCCAGCCTGGGGAGTGGGGCATGGATGGCAGCAGAGGAGTCAGACTCGCCTTGCGAGCCCCCCACGTTTAGCCCCAAATAGAGTCAGGCGCAATTAGGATAAATGAAGCACACCCCAACGTCGATCATGTGCACGCATGGCGTTCTCAGTCTGCGTGTGGCCTGCAGGGATCTGTTTCCTCTCGTTTATTTATTGGTTAGCTTGTGAGCTTGGGTTGCCTTCCTCCATCCCTCCCAGCGCTGCACCAGTCAAGGTCGGCCCGCGAGATCGACATGCGGGACCAGACGACACAACTTCCGCCTGTCGGCTCTTTCTCTGGGGGTGGAAGGGCTCTTCCCACTGAAGTCCTTCAGAGTTGAGTTGAATGTTGGTGGGACTGCATAGCTTAGTCGTTGCTCACAGTTACTCTTCAAACCATATTGTCGTTACCGCCGCCGCCGTTCTCTCGGTTCTGCTCGTCTACCTTTCCATTATTTCATGTAAGTCTTCCCAAAACGACATGCTCGCGTTTCTTTGTCATGGTGGTATTCCAGCACAGTTGTGTCGCCCAGCTTATTCAGCCATTCCCCAGTGGATGGGCACTCGCTGCCACCACAAAGGGCGGTTACTCGTCTTTTAGAACACCTTGATCACCGGGGAAATAGACTGAATACTGGTCCATAGAGGGTATATGGAGTCCGATGACTCTGGTTGGACCAGTTCAAAATTCCACCAATAGTGCATCAGCATCCCAACTTTTCCGGATTCCCTCCAACATTTATCCTTTTTCTCTCGTTTTGGTACCTTGGTCAGGGATCTGTTTCTATTTGAGTTTGTCAGATGGCTTAGAAGACTGCGGAGTAAGAAGGAGCCAGGCTGGGACGAGCATTTTTTCCCCCAGTTGAAGAAATTTGTTTCCTTTTTTTTCTATCAACAGAAATGATATAATTATAGGCCTGTTTTGATACACAGGGAAACCCTTTTGTCCCCTTTTTTTTTGGCTAAATGAAACGGCACAATAACTTTTTACAAAACAATTCACTGCTTTCTTGGGCTGAAGCCAATTGCAAGAATGTATCGGTACTGGTGCCTTACAGCTACTTAGATTGTTTAAGAGCATCAGTGGAGAAAAATAAGTTATTTAAATAATGATTTCATATACAGAAAGTGTAACATCGTTAGTTGTTATGTCACGTGGTTGACAGTTTTGTTTCCCCTCTATATGACAAATGAGAATCAAGGTAACTTGGCCCTCTGCAGAGGACAATCTTTTTTCCCTTGCACATGAGACAGAAAGGTGCGCCACCAGCATTGGCAGCCTGACTTCCAGCTGGGCTCGGGGAAAGGAACTATTTTCTAATAACGGAATCTTTGATTTCACCCGAACTTAGATTTGAGGAGAACAGGCGTTTCTGAAAGGTTCTGTGTTAGCTAAATCATTTGGGAATGTAAACAGTACTTAGGGCTGGCTCCTGCCAGACAACTTTTGAGGTTAAAATTATACACAGTGACATATAACAGCATCTGCCAGTCAGAACTTGCTCAGTAGGTTTCTTCTGTGCTTTCCAACAGTCAACAAGCTCAGAATTGTATTCAACAGAATTAATTAAAAATTTGATTTAGCTGAATCCTCCTATCTGTCAGATGAGCTCTATAGGTTGACCCTTCAAACCTCGGTTGACAACCACACACAGAAACTTAAGGCCTTACTAGGATCAAGTTAAAAGCTTAAAGCAAAAAGAGATCAAACATAGAACAAATTATAAAAGCCATTACTGAAAACACACACTTCCCAGACTACTTCCATTGGAAACCACCCTCTCCCTCAACTTCTTCTTTTTTAAGCCCTTCCCTTCCCTCTTGGAGTCAGTAGTGTGTATTGGCTCCAAGGCAGAAGAGTGGTCGGGGTTAGGCAATGGGGGTCAAGTGACTTGCCCAGGGTCACACAGCTGGGAAGTGTCTGAGGCCAGATTGGAACCCAGGACCTCCAGTCTCTAGGTCTGGCTCTGCATCCACTGAGCTACCCAGCTGCCCCCTCCCTAAACTTCTTGAAATTATGGATGATTCCCAGATTTGGCTCAAACTTTTCCTACCTTACCAAAAGACCATTTCAGAGACAAGGTGACACGTAGTCTAGTCTGATTCTCTGAAATACTTAAGTTTATATTTTTCCTGCTTCTACTAAATAAAATATGGGGGGGTAGAATTCAGTAATTCAGATAAAATTTCCTTCCCTGGGGTTTGTCAAATATAATTTGTCATCATTGTCCCAGATCTCACAGTAGTACTCTTTCTTTCTTTCTTTCTTTCTTTCTTTCTTTCTTTCTTTCTTTCTTTCTTTCTTTCTTTCTTTCTTTCTTTCTTTCTTTCTTTCTTTCTTTCTTTCTTTCTTTCTTTCTTTCTTTCTTTCTTTCTTTCTTTCTTTCTTTCTTTCTCTCTTTCTTTCTTCTCTCTCTCTCTCTCTCTCTCTCTCTCTCTCTCTCTCTCTCTCTTTCTTTCTTTCTTTCTTTCTTTCTTTCTTTCTTTCTAAAAAACCCTCACCTTCCGTCTTGGAGTCAATACTGTGTATTGGCTCCAAGGCAGAAGAGTGGTAAGGGCTAGGCAATGGGGGTCAAGTGACTTGCCCAGGGTCACACAACTGGGAAGTGTCTGAGGACAGATTTGAACCTAGGACCTCCCGTCTCTAGGCCTGGCTCTCAACACACTGAGCTACCCAGCTGCCCCCAGTAGTACTTTTTCATACTGTGGTACTCTTGGTGCTTTCCGTGCCTTCTCTCTTATTCCTCCAATTGCTAAGGGAGGAAGGAAAATCCTTTTCTTAGCTCACCTCTCATGATGCCACTCAGAAATGTTTTCAGATAATTTGGTCACACCAGCAGCCTGCAGCCTCTGGGCATCCAAACATGAAAGGAGACACATGAATGCAAATGCTTAATCGGGATAAAGCAGCAAGCTTGTGAAGATTAAATATAAAGTGGACGTCGATGGCTCTTCTTGGGTCGTGTGGGACACGCTTTAACGGCCATACAGAAGGGCTTGTTGTTGTTCCTAAAGCAGGACTTCTTCATCTGGTGCCCGTGGAGTTTTAAACAAATATATTTTGTCTTAAGTATAATTCAATATCATTAGTTTCTTTTGTAATTTTATGTATTTTGTTCTTTTAAAAGCATTCTAAGAAATCCATAGACTTGTCCAGAAGATTGCCTTAGGGGTCTAGAACAAAAGCTTTTTCTGGGGGTCCACTAGAGTTTAGTAAGTACAGTGGGGTGACGTAGTCAGATCTGTGGCTTTAGGAAAATGGTCCATGTGGAGGCTGATTTGGAGAAGGGCAGAAAGACCAGGGCACCAGGCCAGTTCATCACCAGGTGGTTCTGCCTGCGTAGAGAGAAAGTGACCTGAGGAGATGCTGTAGACATAGAAAGGAAGCATTGCCCATGTGCTTGGTGGCCGGAATGGGTTTACCCTGGAAAGTGCTCAGGCCCCTCAGCTCCTCCCCAAATGAGGCACTGCATTCTCCTGAGCAGGGCTTCTTTCCCTTGGTTGACTCCTTTTGTTGGGCCTGGCGTTGGCCTCCTGCATCAGCTGATTGTAAGGCGATTGGCCAAAACTAGGCCCGAGGAGACCCTGTTGAGGGTTTTCTGAGAAGAGGATCTGATTCCTGGGTTTGGGCTTGTGAGGGGAGCTGTCTAGTAGTGGTACAGACAGATGGGCCTCCTGGGAAGTAGGGGCTCTACCCTCCCCAGATTAGGGTTGGAGAATAATGTGAATGAGAGCCACTGATCTTTACAGAACCCCTTGTTTGATGGGTCCGTGACACAGATTATGTCCTTTGATCCTCACAACAGCCCTGGCAGGTAGGGGCTCTTCTTATGCCCATTTTACAGATGAGGAACCCGAGACTTAAAAGACTCAAATTCCAGCCTTAGATACTTCCTGGCAAGTCACTTCACTTTGTTTGCCCCAGTCCCAGCAAATATCATATTTTAGATTCAAAAACTTCCTGGTGACCATTTAGTGTTACTTTTTGTTGATTTTTTCCCTTATTTTTACATTTCTTAAACTTCCCTGTGTCTCTTACTCCTTCCCTGAAAACCATCTATAATTATAAAGGTTGTTTTTTTTTAAAGGAACAGAGAAAGCAAAAAAAAAATCAGTAAAAGACTTAAAGAGAACCCAGGCCACAAGAACTCTCACTCATTGTTGCCTGTGGCAGAAACTGGGAGGTGCGTGGAATAAGTCATCAGAGAGTGAAGGGAGAGATGGCGCAGAGCAGGCAGCCCCTGCCCTCTGGCACAGGCAGGAGGGCATTCAGGAGAGATTTGGGTTGACGTCTAGGCCTTAGTCCTCTCATCTGACATAGCTCACAGGATCGTGGGGGAGAGCACTTTACACTTACTGAGGAGCTGTAGAAATGTGAATTATGTGCTGTAGCAAAGCAGGTTAGGCTAGCCTTGGAGCTGGAAGGGCCCACGTTCAGATTCTGTCTGTGACACACAGATGTGGGAGCTAGGCTTTTGCTTTTTCCCCTGGGGACCTTAGAGGCTTCTCTAAGAGAGCATGGTTGGGTTTGGGGTCAGGCAGCTCTTCAGCCCACGCTGCTTTCCCACACTGCCCCTGGGGCAATCATAGGTCCAGACAAGGAAGCCTTCAGTGGTGCTCAGCTATGATTCAGTCCAAGCCAACAAACATTTATTAAACACCTGCTGTGAGCTCTGCCAGGTGCTGAGGATAGAGATACAACATGAAACCATCCCTGTCCTCAAGGAGCTTACCTCTAGGAGCTGGGGAAAGGTCGCAGCCATCCTGTCAGTGGTGTAAGAGTCCTCCAGGGCATGCCATTGTTAGGCCCATTTTACTGATGAAGGAACTGATTCTCAGACAAGTCACACAACTTAGACCCATGAGAGCCAAGATCTGAACCCCACTCTCTTCGCCTCCAGTTTCGAGTCCATTCCACTGCCCATGTTGGCCTCTCTGAGTACATAGTGGAGATAAAAGGAGCCTTTGCAGGGGATGCCTGTTTAGTGTCTTGTGCTAGGTGGAATCAGCTGGCTGTCTCTCCTCCTTTCTGGGGTGTTCTTGGGGGAAGCAGCCCAGTTAGCGCTGGGAGAGCAGGACCCCTACTGCAATCATCATAGCTGTGGTCGGGGCGAAGCCACAGGGGAGGGCACAAGAGCTAGTCGTGGTCTCCCTTTTGACTTCATTCCCAGATTTAGCCCCCTGGAGAAGGAGCTGTCCTGATGGATTTTCTCTGAGTGAGCGCAAGCATGGCTGTTAGAAATCAGAATGAAAGGCAAGGTTTTTGGCGCAGGCTCCCAGGCTGGCCCCTTCCTCCACTGGCTGACCAGGACCACCTGGTACACCTGCTGACTTTGTAGGTTCCCTTGGGGCTAGTGGGAGTCTCATGGGTTTTGGCTTAAAGAGCCAGAAGGAACTTTCAAGGCAGGTGGCAGAGGACTTGTGCCCATGTCCTCTTGTGGGTCCTCCTTAGAGTGCCCTCCTCCCCTCCCCTCATTTCTGAACCCTGGGCTCAGGCTACAGAGATGGCACCTCTCATTCTTGACTTCAAAGGGGCCAAGTCGAAAGCCGTAGCGTGTTTCAGGAGCATCCTGAGCTGGCTTAGAAGGACCCTTGGAGATTCTCGGGGCTCATGCCACTCCCTCTCATTGGAGAGGCCTGAGGTCAGAAAGCTGGCAGAGGTATGCCACCAAGCCCGTTGTTAGGAATTAGATGCTGATGGCCTGACCGAGCTGGGCAAGTCCTCCTCGCAATAAAGTGCTTTTAGGAGCAGATGTTAAGAACCAGGGTGGCTTTAATAGCATGTGGAGGGTTATTCCTGGGTCTGCTTGACTCTTCCCTCAGTGCTTCTTTGTCCAGAACATGGCAGAGAGGAAGCCATGAGGCGCATGTTTCGAGGCTCTTGGAAATCTGGGGATTAGGGTTGGGCCTCTGCGGTGTGGGTAGGAACTCCCTATTTGAGCACTCATGGCATTGGAGAGAGCAGGAGAAGGAGGTAGGGGGAGCATATCCGACTGGGGGCACCCAGACCCCTGGTGTTCTTGGCCTTGGCCCAGTGTAGTGCGGAAGATGTAGCCCCAGAGCAAAAACTCCCTGGAGTGAGACATTCAGTAAAAGCAAAGCCTAAACTACTTCCTTTCATATTCCGTTTCCGGAAGGGTCTGCAGGCCAAGGGAGCTTCCTCTATTGCCAAGGGAGCTTCCTCTATTGACTAGGAGGCTTTTCTGCAGCCCTGTGGAGGTTGGGGTTGAGGTGAGAGGCATCAAGTTGATCCCTTCCAGTTTCTGGATTTCTAGAGCTGAGCAAGTAAGTCCGCGATTTGAGAGAAATAGCAAAAGAAAGTAGAGAGGCCTGGGCTGTGTCCCTTGCAGACCTTTGTTTTTCCATCTCTAAAATGGGAAGGCTAAATGGACTTTAAGGCCCCAGCTATGTCTAGGCCCTAAGGAGAGGCAGGGGGAATAGTCTAGGGCACAGTGTCGGAGGGTCCTCCCAGCTTGAAATCTAGGATCCTAGCTGGGGTTCTCTTGCTTTGCCTTTCCAAGTTTCTTCCTTTTCATTGCCTTGTCCTGGGGGAGCTTACATTCAAAACATGCCAAGTTTGAAAAGCTCCTGCATCTTCTTCTGTGGATCTTCCTTCCCCTAAGTTGGCAGTAGGCTCGGGTCTGCCTGTGACTCCTCATGGCCTTTGGCCCTTGCGATCTGGTGTCAGAGGAGTCAGAGGTCCAAGAGGGACCTTTAGGATTGCCTCAGTCTATGTTCTCCCCTTTTTGGCCCAGACAGCCAAGTATTCACAGCTCACTGGTTAGGGTGAAGTGGGCCCTGTCCTGGAGCAGCTAAGTGGCACGGTGGATAGGTATCGGGCTTGAAGTCGGGAGGGCCTGGGTTCAAATCTGGTTTTAGATATTTCTTAGTTGTGTCACCCTGGACAAGTCACTTAACCTCAAATACGTAGTCCTTACTGCTCTTGTGTCTTAGAATCAATACTTAGTATTGGTCCTAAGGTAGAAGAAGAGGAGGTTTGTGACCCACCTATCAAGGATGCCATCTTCCTCTGTTTAAGAGCCAGGATTTAGGCAGTCCCATCGTTAGGAGGGGCCTTGCCCAAGCTTCCCCAGCCAAGTCAGGTGGATCGGGAGTTTTCACCTGGTTCCTTTCCAAAGCAGGGCTCTCTCCACAAGAGCTCCCAGAGGCTAGCATGGAGAATGGATCATGACCCCCGGGGTGGGGAGCGGCTCCCTGGATCCCTGCTGTCCAAGGCCGCAGAGGCTGCCGGACTTGATGGAGTGAGAATTGGGATGATGACTAATAAACTCTTCCTATCAACCTTTAGGATGCTTTACATGCAAATCTCATTGGACCCTCCCAGTGTCACCTGTATTATCTCCACTTTACAGATGGGGAAACTGAGGTTCAGAGGAGGTGGGATAACTTGGTCAGAGTCAAGTAGGAGTGAAGAAACGTCTTTCAGGACCCTCGCGGGGCCCTTTGCGGGACCCTCTGCTGTTCTCTGACTGTTGGCTTTGTGTTGGTTCTTCCTTTCAGGCCACAGCTACCTGGAGAGGCTTTTGAAGGTGGACGTGCCTGGGAAAGCCAGGTGAGGCACAGACGCCTTTGTCCACACGCCGTGCTCTGGGGACAGATACGGGGTCCCCCCTCCTCCTGAGGTCCTCTAGGCTTGGGGGCAGAAAGGCGTCACCAGCCGTTCCAGAGCTCGCTGGAGTAGCTGAGGGCCCATCGGCCTCTCTGGACATGCCCACCACAGACTGCATCAGAGCCGAGAGAGAGCATGGACTTGTGGCCGCGGCTCACTGCCCCAGCACGACCCCTTCCCTGGTTAATTGTCCATCCTGACATGCCTTGTTGAGGAGAGGTGGTGTGGGAAACGCAAGGCCGCTAAGATCCCAGCCTCTGGAACCCAGGGAGGGAGGCGGGCGGCTTTCCACAGGGGTCTCATGCTCCTGGGCCCTTCCCTGGCCCCTCTGAAGCCTTCCCTCATCGCTGAAACGCACCCCTGTCCCCCCCAAGTGGGCGAAATGAATAGTGCCGGGAGCTTGGCCTCTGGGAGGAATCCCGTCTCCCCTTTATGGGGTTCTACCTTCCAGAGCGGACGTGGCTGCCCAGAGGTACTCGGGGAGTAGTGGCCCCCTTGAGCCTGACCAAAGAAAGGCCCCCCAAGGCTCGAAGTGTAGATTTGGAGGGGGTTAGAGTCGGTCCTGGGCCTGGTGTCGTTGGCTCTGTTTCTGGGTGTCTGGGACCTTGGGAGAGGCTTGTAGTGTATCTGGGCCTCCATCCTCATCCTCCAGGGTCCCTGTGAGCACCAAGGCCTTGATCATCCTAGGAACTCCCTTACTTTACGAGAAGGAGACCAAGGCTTAAGGGGAGTAGAGCATGAATAGCCCAGAGGCAGCACGTCTTGGACTTGAACTCGGGTCCCTGGAGTCCTGGACCCATGCCTTTCCTGCTCCCCCACAGTTTCTGGCAGTGCCTGGCAACATAGGACAAGAGCCTGTCCCCTAAGGCTTTCCTGCTTGTTCGGGCGTGGATGGAGGCTGTCCCAGACAGGCACAGTCCCTCTGCTTGGTGGTGGACAGGGCCAGCCTCCCAGGGAGGTGCCGGCATCGCTCCTCTGCCGCCTCCAGGCTAAAAGCCAAACTCGGGGTCCTCCCTGGTCCAGCCCCGTGGGCCACGCCGCTGCCCATCCCCGTGCCTCGGCGTAGGGGTCCTCCCTTTCCTCTTGCCCCTGGCCCGGGGCATGGGGGGTGAGCTCTGCCTGGGTAGAGACAATGGAGCTTCCTGGTGATGGGAAGCTGTGACCCTCCTAGAGCTCCCCCCGCCTGGGGGCTGGGGGCCACACGGTCGTTTCTCAGGCTTTTCCTCCGTTTCCTTTCAGCTCTGAAGAGGACACGGAGTGTGCGAAGGAAGCTGAGCAGGAGGTAGGCAAAGGGGCGCCCCGCGGTCATTCCCTCACCCTGTGCCCCAGGCCTGGCGCTGCTGTCTCCTGGGGAAGGGAGCTCCACACCTGGGAGGCGGGAGAGGCTCCGGGCCTGCACCAGGACGAATCTGATCTTCTGCCCTTGCCCGCAGGCGTCCGAGGGCACCAGGAGGACGCTGCGCCCGCGGAATGCTAACAAGATTGCCATCAGCACCCCAAAGGCCCGGCCAGAGTCTGGAAGCCAAGGAAATGGCGACAGCGGTAAGGCCTTCTCCCTGGGGTGATGGAGCGTAAAAAGGCAGAACTCGTGTCCAGAGACTTGGTGGTCTTGGGGACTTTGCAGTTTACTGTGCTGGTAACTTCAGATACCCCCTGAATGCCTTGGACCCCCCAACCCCCGCCCCTGCCAAAGGAGCAGTCATTGCTCCGGGCCTCCTTGTTCTCCTCAGTTTTACTATAAAGGTCATCGGGGCAGCTGGGCGGCTCAGTGGACAGAGCAGCAGGCCTGGTGACCCAGGGTCCCGGGTTCAAATATGGCCTGACACCTTCCAGCTACGTGAGCCTGGGCAAGTCACTTAACCCCCATTGCCTAGCCCTGGCTGCTCTTCTGCCTTGGAGCCCATACTTAGAATTGATTCTCAGTCAGAAAGTGAGGGTTAAAAAGCAGAATAAAATCAGGGTTGTCAGAGCGGATATCTCTGGCGAGACAGGCCTGAGTTCTGGGACTCCAGTCCGCCAGGCTTGACCACGCAGGACTTGTCCCTTCAGGGAGCGGCCCCGGGCCTGGCTCTCACTTGCTGCTTCGGCACGGCCGCCAGTCGTGGTCTGAGGTGAGCATGGTGTCGGGCAGGATAGCAAGGAGGGCAGCAGTCATGGCAGCCTGAAGCCAGAGAGGGCCGGAGCAGCCAGCCCTGGCGGCATGGCCTGCGAGGTGGAGGCTGGGCCCGAAAGGGTTCCTGGGCCAAAGGAGCCAAGGAAAGAGGGGAGGGAGGGAAGAAGGAGGGCAGGGATGCTGTTTAAGAGAGGTCTGTTTGGATGGCAACTGGACCAGCAGCCACAGGTGGAGCAGCCCAGGGCTTAGCCCCGATTGAGTCCAGAGAGATGACCCGATGCCTCGATTGCCTTTTGGGGACTGAGCTGAGCTGGGCTCCACCCTCCTGCTTACTGCCAGCTGGCAGACAGGTTGGGGTAGGGCTGGGGGATCCCTTGGCAGCCTGGGACTTCCTTCCCATGATGCCTGGATTGTGGAACCCTCTGGTAGACCTCAGGGCCTCTTGTCCTTCCTGGGAAAACAGTAGCATCTCCTGGTGGCCATCAAGGGGGGCGACCTGGCTGCTTTGTTCCAGGCAAAAGTGGCCGGTTTGATCCAATGGAAAGGCCTGAAGTTGGGAGTCAGAGCACCTCGCTTTGAGATGTTATTCCTGCCTGGGCCCCCCTTGGCCAACGCCCTTCAGCAGGAGGAGGATAGAACTGGCGAGACAATTCTGGCATTGAGGGGCCTGGCTTGCCCCCCCCCCCCCCCCCCCAAGCCTCATACATTCCACTTGTGTAACTTTGGCCGAGTCACCTTTGGGAGGCGATTGTACTGGTTCCGAATCTTTGGCCCCTTGACCTCTCTGAATCCTCAACGTTCTTCCTCTGAAAAATGGGCCCAGGGATCCTTGTCCATTGGTGCCTCCAGGGGGGGTGAGAGGATGTGAGGAGATCACAGTCCCAGCCTCCACCCACAGACTCACTCATAGTTATTCCCCCCCACCAGAGTCCAAAACAGAGCAAGTGGAAGAGCCCAGGGAGCCGCCACAGAGCGTCAGGTACGAGGACTGCTGGGGGCAGGGGAGCAGACGTTGGGGAGATGACTGGTAGGATTCTGGGGCAGGACCTGGGCGACCCGCGGTGGATGGTGGTCAGAGGCCCAGAGAGCGTGACGTTCAGTGAACCGAACGTGTAACGGGCCTCCTGGGGGCCTGGCCTTGGGGGGCTCAGACTAGGCCCCCAGAGAGGAAGCCTTCCTACATCCAAGGACCAGCTGAGCCTCCCAGGAAAAGGGACCTTGGAGGCGAGAGAGGGGGACACAAAGATTCCGCATCTCTCGGCACGCTCGGGCTCCCGGCCTGCCGTTCCCTTTCACCCAGGCCGAAATAACTTTATTGTCAGCCTGTCCCTAGATGGTCAGCTCCAGGAGGACAGGCGGAGACCGTCTCATTGGTTCTCCCCCAGGCCTGGGGGAGCAGAGCCTGGAGAGGCCGGGGGTGCCCCCTATTGGGTCCACGCTGAGCTGGGGAGGAGGGGGCTGTTGTCATCCCTGCACAGGCTCCCATGGGCACTTGTTTCTTCTGTCCGTCGCAGGCGTAAGAGGAGCTATAAGCAGGCTGTGAGTGAGCTCGATGAGAATGGGGATCACCTGGAAGACGAGGCGCTCACTCCTCCCAGAAACAAGACTCCGTCCCCCGTCTGCCCGCCCAGCAAGGTAAGGTGGGGGGCGCGCTCTCCCAGGATGCCGGCGGCTGTGCCGTCACGGTGCCCGGCCTCCATCCTTCTCTCCTTCCCCCGGCAGGTGGTGAGGCCCCTGCGGACCTTCCTGCACACAGTCCAGAAGAACCAGATGCTTATGACTCCGACCTCCGCCGGCCGCACCAGCGTCATGAAGTCGTTCATCAAACGCAACACTCCGATCCACATGGACGCCAAGGTCAGCGGCCGGGCCAAGGGAGACCGGGAGGGATGCTCCGCGGGAAGGAAGCCTCTGGCAGCCTCCCCGGAGCCGCGAGCCGGAAGCCTGGGGCCTGGGCATGGGCTCTCTCAGCCCTCCTGAAGCCCAGCTTCACGTTCAGCGGCCTGGAGCGAGCGAGGGAGCCCGGCCTGCTCCGCTCAGCAGCAGGGGCAGGAGTGAGGGGCGACCGGAAGACCCTCCCTCAGCGTCAGGGTTGCAGGCCTTTGGGCGGGTCGCTTAGGAGCGTGTGTGTGCACATATGCCTGCCTGCGTACGTGTGTGTACGGGCAGGCTGTGAGGGGTGGGCGGTGGGCGCCAGGGGGCTGCCTGCAGCCAAAGGCGTTGATGCCAGCCTTCCCCTTTCTCCTCCCCACAGGGCAGTTTTGTCGTAAGTAACCCATTCCCCGCCCTAGTGCCATAGCCCCGCGCCCCGCGTCCCTACTGAACCACCGCCTCCCCGGGCAGCCAGAACCACTCGGGAAAGCACTAACTCTGGGTGGGCTCCGCGGAGGCGAGATGCCCGGGACGCCCCGGCCCTGTCGGTGACCGCAGCCCTAGCCCGCCCCCTCCCTCCAACCCGGGCTCCCCGAGAAAGACTCCAGTTGGCCCCGGCCGCCCCCTTCCTCCCGGACCGCGGCTGGGCCGGTGACCGACAGCGCCTCCCTTTAGGATCTTAGAGCTGGCCTAGTCGTCTCGCGTTGGTAGAAGCCGTGTGTGTGTTCAAGGGACGTTCCTAATTCCCAGAGTCTGAGCTCCTCGGTAGTCACCCCCAGGTGCCAGCTGGCATTCATTCTGTGGGACCTTCTGGGGAGACCACTTTTAAGTTGCTCTTCTTTATTGCAATGAGATTGGCGTGGAGCCCCTGAGACCCACTCGGGATGATGAAGGCAAAGGGAACCTGGTATTGGAATTCAGTTGGGCAGCTGGGCGCCTCAGGGGTGGAGACCTGGGTTCAAATCTGGCTTCAGACACTTCCTAGCTGGGTGACCCTGTGTGAGTCACCTAACTCCCATTGCCTAGCCCTTACCACTCTTCTGCTTTGGAACCAACAGCTACTACCAATTCTAAGCCAGAAGGCAAGGGTGTTTTTGTTGTTTTTTAAAAAAAAGAAATTCAATTGGAATTGGCATCTTGGGCCCAAAATGGCATAATGAATGTTGGCAGCCTCTGGGAATCAGGAAGGTTTGACTAGTCTCTTTGTAGTCATGACTGGGGAGAGAGCCCAGGGGGCGGGTGGGGGGGGTGGGGGTGTGAGGGCGGGCGGCCAGCTGTCTCTGCTGCTTTGTGCTTGGGTTGCAGGCAGCACCCCCAGGGAAGCGGATCCCTGCAGCCTGAGGCTGGAAGTTCGCTCTCTTGGGGCCTGGCATGAGCAGCTTCCCCTGGGCTCTTGGGTGAGCTTCCTACTGGCCTTATTGGCCAGTTCCCCAATACCCCAGAGGAGAGAGCTGATTCTACCTTGGACTGTTCCTCCAGGGGGCACCCACAGGTGACTGACTAAAGGAGTCCAAAGAAGCTGGCTTTTCCTCCCTCTGGGAACTGGGGATTCTCTGCAGTGGTGCCTTGGGAGGAGCAGGCTGGTAGTCATGGCTAGGGGCGACCTGAGTCTGCTCCGAGGAGAGCCTTGTGCCTATCACAACCCACCGGACTTCACGCTTGGACATCGGAGCGGGCATAAGAGCATCCCTCAGTGTCTGAAGGCCTCAGCTTTGTAGAGGAGGCCATTTGCCCCACGCCCTCTGCTTCGGGATGGGGGTGGGTCAGAGGAGTTCTCTAGATGTTGTTGATTTGCATGGAGCTGGCCCTTCAGGGGTCCTCCTCCTATTTTCCAGGACACCCAGAATGGGCAGTAGAGGAAGCCCTGAGCACAAGCCTCATCCGATAGGACTTGGGCAGATCACGTGAACCCCAGTGCCCAGGCAGCTTTCTGAGACTATTGGAGAATTGTCCTTGATACATACTGGTGAAGAGAGGTTCCACATTGATGACCCCCTCCTTCCTCCTCTTGTAGAAAGCAAATCACTTCCCCCCATTTTTGTAGTCTAAATTTGAAGGCTTTTTAGAATAGATTTTGGCAAAGTCGGGTACTCCAGAATTTTTTTTAACAAGAAAAGAACAGCCTTGCCAGTGCTCCATCCAAAGCTGTTCTCCCACTTATCAGATTTCTTTAAAGCATTGAGCCCTTCCTGCTTTTCTCCACTCTGGCCAGATGCCAGCAGGATCAAGGCAAGCCAGCTTTTCCCCATTGTCCATGACAGTCCATCAAACTCTTCTCACGTGAGCTCTCACAGTTATGGTGTTCTGGGATCCTTAAACTTGGACCTGGGGGAGAAAGGAATCCCCAGCAGACCAGGCAGGGCCGGCCTCCAGCTTGGTGGAGGCTGGTTAAGCTCCCAGGGCCACAGTCCTTCCCAGAGGAAGTTTTTCATCAGAGAAATGGAGAAGATCCACCTGGGGAGGGAAATCCCCCTTGGGAGCAGCAGCCCACTTGGAGGCTTGCTTTTTGCCCCCTCTGGAAGCTCTGGGGACTTTAGGAAGTTGGTGTCCTTGTGGAAAGCCTCCCCTTCCTCTGTGCTGACTGGAGGGGCCCAGCTCCTACGGAATGCAGGGGAATTCTCAGAGCCAGAGGTTCTCTGGCCCCATGCCCTCTGAGGCCAAGCAGAGAGCGACCGCCATCCCAGGACTGGGACCTCTGCTCTTCTCTCTTCTCCTGGGGTTCTTTACGCCAGCTTTCCGAGGGCAGATTGTCTGCTGGCCTTCCTCAGAATGGCCAGGACCACAGCCCTGCCGGTGTGAGAGCTTCTGGGTCCCAGCTGCCTCCTGGCCCAGCACTGGGGCTGCTTCCTTCTCGGGCTGGCAAGCTGAATTGTTCACTGGCATGGACCATTTGGTTACAGCCCCCAACTCCTGGGCCTAATGCATCGGGCATGTGTGGCCTTGGTCCAGCCTTATCCCATCTGGGCCTCACCTCGAGATGGAGGGGGTTCTCTCCCCCACTTGGAATCAGGGGCCCACTGAGCCCCTGGACAGAAGCTAAGGGGGATGAGAGCAGCCCCAAGCCTGGAGTGCTGCCCAGAGACGGGACAAGGGGTCTCAGGGCAGGGAATTAGGGGCCGAGGCAGCCCACATTGGCCAGCCAGACCTCTGGGAGCCGGCCTGCCCAGGCCCCCACCCATGGCCTGGCCCTTCGTGCCCACAGGAGAAGGAGCGGCAGCGGCTGGAAAACCTAAAGAAGAAGGAGGAGGCTGAGCTGCTGAGGAAGCAGAAGGTAGAGGAGGACAAGCGCAGGCGTCTGGAGGAGGTGAAATTGTGAGTTTCTGCCTGGCCCCGCCCCCTGGCCTGGCCCCGCCTCCCTGCAACTGACCTGGCCCTACCTCCCTGCAATATAGTGTCAGTTTACCCCTCTCTAAAGGTGTGTTCCCCTCAGCCTTGCCCCATCCTGCCCCTTCCTCAGGAGTCAATGAGCTCCTCTGGAGGAGGAGATGGGAATGCCCGCCTGCCCCCGGCTGGCACAGGCCTGCCTCCTTGTATTATATTGTCAGTGTTCCAGAGATCTGTGCCCATCCCGCCCACCTGTAGCAGTCAGTGTGGGCCTCTGGAGGAGACAAGAGAAGGGGGGAGGGCCCCACACCTGGTGACCTGCCCTTTGCTTCCTGTGGCCCCAGGAAACGGGAAGAGCGCCTTCGGAAGGTTCTGCAGGCCCGGGAGCGGGCGGAACAGCTGGAAATAGAGAAGAAGAAGCGCATTGAGCAGAAGCTGGCCCAGCTAGAGAAGAACGAGAAGGTCAGCAGTGGCCGGGGCCCCTCGGGAGGCATGGAAGGGATGGGCTACGGTGTCTCCTCCTCACCAGGGTGGCTGGGGTTCCCTTTCTGAGTCCTGTCCCAACCTGACGGGGGGCTTGGCCGGGGTTCCCCAGGCAAAGGAGGAGCGACTGGCGGAGGAAAAGGCCAGGAAGAAGGCAGCGGCCAAAAAGCTGGAGGAGGCAGAGACGAGGCGAAAGCAGGAGGAAGAAATCAGAAGGCAGAAGAGGCTCCAGCAGGTAAGAGGAAGAAGGCTGGACAGATGGACAGAGGGCTGGGAGCACCAGGCACCGAGGGCTACCTTGTCAGCCTTGTCCGCATGGGGCAGCAGGAGCGCTGCTGGACCTCGAGTCAGGAAGACCCGAGTTCAGATCTAGCCTCAACATTCAATAGCCATGCCACCCTGGGCAAATCACTGAACTACTGTCTGCCTCAGTTTTCTCTTCAGTAAAATGCCATCTGCTTCCAGAATTGTTCTAAAGAGCAGGGGAGATAAGCTGGTCGAGAGCATAGAAATGCTCTTCTCAACATCGGCTTCCTCGGCCCCGGGGCCCCAACCCTGCCACGCGGGGCGGGATTGAGAGACTCTTGGTTTCTTCACCCTGGGACGGGAGGTCTTCCTCCCCGGCCTGTGCCTTTCTGGGCATCGAAGCCCAGGCTTTCCTCAGTCTAAAAGATTCATTCCACAGCCAGACCTGTGGCCAGTTTGCCTTGTCCCTTGTGGAATTCATGTGGGTAGCCTGTTCATCTCCAGAATGCAATGGAATCACTGATTTAGAATTAGGGTTTGAGGCCGCTGAGAGCAACTCCCTCGTTTTTCAGAGGGGGAAACTGAGCCTGGGGGAATTTAGCCCAGTAAGTGCCTGCTCAGGGTAGAGTTAGACCCAGACCAGCCCTTTGTCTGGTTTTATTATTATTATTATTATTGTTGTTGTTTTTTAAGTCCTTTCTTCCCTCTTAGAATCAATCCTAGGCAAAAGAGTGGTGAGGGCTAGGCAGTGGGAGTTAAGTGACTTGCCCAGGGTCACCTAGCTAGGAAGTGACTGAGGTCCTCCTACCTCTCGGTCTGACTCTCTTTCCACTGAGCCATGTTGCCTGTCTTTGCTGAGAGCATTGCTCTGCTCTGCCCATTTCAGCCCAAGCCTAACCTGCCCTCCCTGACTGGTGGAAGGCCCCTGAGCTCTTTCTTTCCTGCTCTCCAGGAGGAGGAAGAGCGGAGATACCAGGAGCAGCTACAGAGAAAGAAGGAGGAGGAGCAGGAGAGGCTACGGAAATTGGCCGAGGCCAGGAGGTTCATGGAACAGCAGAAGCAGCGTGAGCAACAGCTGGCCCTTGAGAGAGAGCTGGAGAGAAAGAGGGAGCAAGAGAGGCTGCAGGCTGAGAGGTGAGGGCAGGCCGCAAAGGTCCCCCCAGAGCAGGAGGAGGCTTGGACAGATGGAGAGATGACTCCTGGTGCTTGCCTCCAGCGGCCTGATTGGTGCGTGCGTGTGTGTGTGTGTGTGTGTGTGCGTGTGTGCGCGTGTGTGTGTATGTGTGTGTGCGTGCGTGCGTGTGTGTAATAGAGCTGATGCAAGTGAGTGTGAGACAGTTCTGAGAGGCAGGCACTTGTAGATGTTATCCCCATCTTCAGATCAGGAAACCGAGGCGCACACAAGTTACTTAGAACACAAGCAAGTCTTTATTTTTATTTTATATTTTCTAAAAGTGAGTTTTAAGACGCGTTCCCGTCCCTCCTCCCATTGAATTCTTCCCAGGGGAGAGGGGGTGGCACTTTCCTCCTTCCTGGCCCTCCGTCTCGCAAGTGAAAGGGGAAGTGACGAGCCCAAAGTATTTCGTTTGTTGTTTCCCTTTTTGGACCCTTTTTTCTAATTTTAGGCAGAAACATTTTCTAAGAAATAGTTACTTTTGCAATACACCTTCTGTCGCCTTCCCAGAGGGCGACCAGTTTGAGTGGGTTTTCACAGCGGGGTCCTGCGGCACCCGTTTCCATAGTCCTCCGTCCTTCGCTGTTTCTGGTGGTACACAAAGGATCCCTGACCCCCAGGGTTCCCAGCTGATCAGCCCTTGCCCCGCCAGTTTTTGCTTTGGCTCTTGGGCACAGACAGTACGCGCTTCCAAGTCTTCCCTGGCCTCTTTGCCTCCGGGAGGCTGCGGACCCTTTCTGCTGCCTCGGCTCCGGAGCGTCTGACGCTCACTAGAGGAGCGGGCAGATCTTTTTGGTTTGCTGTTCCCTTTGGGGCGCTTGTTTGGGGTGCTCCGGCACGCGCGTTCTTGGCGAAGCATGCAGGGAAACGCTAGCCTGTGCTCACCGCTTGGCCCGTCGTCGCCGTCCTTGTTCTGCCGCTTATTGCAGGGCCGGAGGCAGGTGGCCCGCAGTGGTGGCCCGGCCTCTCCGGCTGTCCCGTCCGCGGCAGACGGATGAGCGCAGAGCCTGCGTTCTAGCCCACGCCCGTCAGCGCGGCTTGTGCCTGCCTTGCTGGGTCTCTTCTCGGTCACTGAGGCCTGTGTTCCCAGCAGGGTGATCCTTCTTGGTTTTCAGGCTGACCTCCCGGACGGCCCTGTAGCGTTCGGGAGGGGAGCCTCTGAGCAGGGGAGAGGGGAGGCGGCGGCGGCCTGCCTCCGGCTTGGTTTGGGATGGGCGGCCTGGGAGGTGGGGAGTCACGTGTCTGTGTGCGCCTCTCTGGTAGTGCCTGTGCCGGCCCGTTGGTTCTCTGAAACTCCAAGTGCTCTCCAGAGGCCCGGAGCGGGCTGATGGGGGACCGCAGTGGAAGGGATCTGGGCGCGAGGGGCCGCGTGCATGGGGGGCGGCCCCGGGGCCCGGACTTGGCCTCTCCTCTGCTGGAAGCATGTTGAGAAAGTCTCGGGGTGGGGGGGGGTGGTAGAACAGAAAACGTGGTTTAGCCCGTCGCCCTCCTGTGTGCTGTGACAAGGAAATCACTTTAAAAGACTGATATATATTAATTTAAGGTCGCCAAGGAATTCAGCTATGTAATTCCTAAATGAAAACTCAAGTCAGCAGTCAACCTTTTATGGAGTTTAATTACAAACAGGAGGAAGAAAGGTATTAGAGATAGAGAGAGGGAGAGAGAAAGGGGAGAGAAGGGAATAGGGCTTAAATACCCCTTCTGTTTAGGCTGGGCCAAAAGGCCCAAGCCCTTAGATAGCTGAGGCAAAGAAAAGAGATCAGTCCCTATCACTCACATGACCAAAATGGAGAAACAGTCTCAGGGGCCTCCACCTTCAGCTTCCTTTAGAGCAAGCTTCTCAGAGCAAAAACTCTCCAACCAACCCTCTCAGTCCTCAGACCCTGCTATCTTTAAGGAAACCATCTCAGTTCCCTCCTCTCAGTTCTCACATCTACCAATCACTGTCCATGTCTTCCCTGTGCCAGTGGTGGCTCTAGCTTAACCCAGGACCGCCCAGAGGTCTGTGGCTTTGCACATGTCTGTTGAAGGTCATATTCTCAAATAATTAAATCTTGATCCTTTGCTACAGCCCTTCCTAAATCCTGTTACCCTGAGTAGGGTGGAGATTGGAATAATTAAGTTTTGATCTAGGCTGCAGCCCTTTCCATTGTTCAGCAAAAGGTTTCTGTCCTAAAGTAATCTTAAGAAGGGAGGAGGAGGAACCTCCCTTGCCAATGGGGTTCACATTCCAATGGTGAAATTTCCAACACTCACAAGTCTAAGAAATTTTAAGGTTTACAGTGCAGGGCAGAATTGTGCCGCGCCCCGCCCCCGCTCTGGTCCTTGGGCTTCCTTCCTGACCCTGCCAGCAGGTAGAGAGCGGCCTGTCAGGCACGGGAGCCAAGCGAGTGGGACTCGGCCCCCTGCCTGCTGGCGACAGCTCGGGCTCTTGGCTTCCAGGGAGCGGCTCGAGAAGGAGAGAGCCCTGCGGCTGCAGAAGGAGCGGTTGCAGCGGGAGCTGGAGGAGAAGAGGAAGAAGGTGAGGCTCTGTGCTTGCACGGCTGGGCCGGGCCTGAGGGTGGGCCCCTCCCCCCACCTCAGCCTGCCTGGCCCGAGCAGAGGCCGGGCCCGGCCATGGGCTGTCTCTAGGGTCGTGGGAGCTGGGTGGGGGGCCTCAGATGGGCGTCTGCCACCTTCCCGGTTCACACACGCCGTGTCGGCCCCAGGAGGAGCGTCAGCGCCAGGAGCAGGAGCAGGAGAGGAAGGCCAGGGAGGCTGCTGCCGCCGCCGCCGCTGCTGCCACTGCCACTGCCACTGCCACTAACAAGCTTCTGAACGTGACGGTGGACGTGCAGGTGAGGCCATGCAGGGCCCAGAGGGCAGGTCCCGGAGGCCGTAGAGGCCACAAGCCAGGCCTAGCCCGGCCCGGCTCCAGGGATCCAGGAGCCACTCCCAGCCCCAAGCCTCGGTTCCCCCCTGAGCCCCCGCGGGGCCGACGCTCCTCTGAGGGGCGAGGCTCGGGGGGACTCGTAAACTAGAGCCCGGCCTTAGCGCGCGGCGGAGGCCCTCCGAGCCCCTGCGAGCCTCATCGATTGGGCCCGCACGTGTGGCCTCTCCAGACCCAGGGGGCTTCCCTGCACGGTGTCGGGGTGACAGCGGTGACGGGGGTGACAGTGATGTCGGGGGTGACAGCGATGATGGGGGTGACAGCGGTGATGGGGGTGACAGCGATGACGGGGGTGTCGGGGTGACAGCGATGACGGGGGTGACAGCGATGATGGGGGTGACAGCGATGACGGGGGTGTCGGGGTGACAGCGATGATGGGGGTGACAGCGATGACGGGGGTGTCAGGGTGACAGCGATGATGGGGGTGTCGGGGTGACAGCGATGACGGGGGTGTCAGGGTGACAGCGATGATGGGGGTGACAGCGATGACGGGGGTGTCGGGGTGACAGCGATGATGGGGGTGACAGCGATGACGGGGGTGTCAGGGTGACAGCGATGATGGGGGTGTCGGGGTGACAGCGATGACGGGGGTGTCAGGGTGACAGCGATGATGGGGGTGACAGCGATGACGGGGGTGACAGTGGTGATGGGGGTGACAGTGTCTTGTTTCCTCTTAAGTCTCCGGTTTGCAATTCATATGAAATGACCCCGCAGGGCCCCCGGGGGGGCCCCAAGATCAATCCGGACAACTATGGGATGGACTTGAACAGCGACGACTCCACGGACGACGAGACGCAGCCCCGGAAGCCCATTCCCGCCTGGGCCAACGGTAAGGGTCGGGGCCGCCTCTGGCCGTCCTGGATGAGGGGCTGCGGCTCAGCGAAGGGTTGAGGCTGGGGTGGGGGCGGCAGAGAGGGGACGTCGGGGTCTGGGGGGACGCGTGTGACCCCCGACTCCCACCGCAGGGTCCCAGCTGAGCCAGGCCGTCATCCGCCAGTACTACAACCCCCCCGACATCGACCAGCTCTTCGGGACCATCCTCAGCCCGCGGCTCGAGGACATCTTCAACAAAAGCAAACCGCGCTACCACAAGCGCACCAGCTCGGCCGTCTGGCACTCGCCCCCGCTCCCGGGCAGCCGGCCCTTCATTGGCACCTCCTACTGCCTGAAGAAGCCTTGAGGCTGCCTGGGGCCGGGCCTGCCGCTCTCCTGACTGGACGCTGTGTTTTCTTTAAGAAATGGGGTTTTTTAGCCAAGGGGAGCCAGAGGCCTCTCGAGCTGGGGCTGCCTGACCGCAGTGGGTGCCGGGCCTGGGGTCAGCAGAGACTGAAACCCCGAAATGCCGTGGGGGAGCGACGGTCACAGCCCCCCTGGAGAACTGGCGGCACCCGGCTTGTACATAGCAGGCAGCTAATTTGAGAGGACATCGAGCCCCATATTTTAAGGGCAGATCAATAAAATGTATTCTCTGTGGCGTGCTGTGCATTCTTACTATTGGGGCACCTCCACGAGCCCGGCCTGCTCCCTCAGAAGTGGCAGGGGGAGCCTGGTGGCAGCTGAGGGAAACGGGGCCGAAGGGGACCCCCTTCCTCAGGAGCAGCCGGACCACAGCAGACAGGTCTTAGGCAACTTTTTGACCCAATGGCCCCTGATCTGAGGGCCCGTCTGGCTCTGCCTTTCCGTGTCCCCCCAGCTCTGACATTCTGTCCTGGTCTCCTCGATCCTCCCCCGGCTCTGACATTTCCCATCCTGGTCTCCTCGATCCTCCCCAGCTCTGATGTTCTGTCTTGGGGTCCCCAATCCTCCCCCAGCTCTGACATTCCATCTTGGGGTCCCCTATCATCTGTGCTCCGCATTCTCAGGTTCCTCCCAATCTGGGCCTCAGAGCCAGCATGGCCCAGGAGGGGTTGAGGGGTCCCTTGCAGATGCGGGTTCTCTTCGGTCTTCATTCCATCGCCCATAGTTCTTTGGCTTGGGTGTGTGCGCACTGTTCGGCGGGGAGCAGCGGTGGTGTCCGTGACTGCATGGACATAGGTAGTTTATATAGCAAGGGATACCATGATAGAATTTACACTTTAGGAAAGATCATTTGACAGCTTAGTAGAGGATAGACTGGAAAGGGGGGTGAATTGAGGCAGGGAGACCAAAGAGCATGTCGCAGGGTGGCAGGTAGGAAGGACATGTTGGTGAGAGATGAGAAGTAGAATCAACAAGATCTGGCAACAGAACGGGAAAGCAGAGCCGAGACTGGAAGTGAGTCCAGTGAGCCTCACCTCTGACTTCACGAGCCCCAGATGGTGTGCTTCTCCGAAGGGAGGAAGATGGATGTGAACCTGAGAGGCCACATAAATGGAAGGACCAAAGCTTTGCCTTCACACCGTTATAAGCCTGAAGGACCCGCATCCTGGAGCTCTGGATGCCGATCGCTGGTGATCACCAATTGTGAGAAGATTAATTGAGGGATGCCGACTCCTTGTGACTCGATTCTGGAGCTACTCTCAGTTCCTTTCTCCTCCAGTATGGCTCTAGTCCAACGTCCGACTTGAGAGGAAATTATCCCGTTGGGAGCCTTGGGAGAAGCTGCTACTGCTGCTGCTTTGTGTGAGCCCAGCCCCTCGTGACGGGGCAACCGGAGCACCCGCAGCTGTTGCCTAGTGACTCGACCAGAAACAGAGCCTGAGACCGATGCAAGTTTTCTCATAATTGTCCACCTCGTGCAACCCTTTTGTCCTCCCTGAAAACGATCAATTGGTTGTTTCCCTGTTCCTTTGACGGTTTACAGATCTTTGGGGAGGAGTTTCTGACTTCAGGAAATCGCACCCGTTCATTCTCTCCCTCCTCATCTTTCCTCTGATTTGACTTCCCATTACCTAATGTATTGTTTCCTTTAAGACTGTCTCTTCCTGTATTTGGGGTCCAGCTCTAAGCTGAGGGCTGTAGTGGGTCCCGATTTGTTGGGCACTTGCCACGCACGGCTCAGTCAATATGTTGAGAAGACCGTACCTTTGTTTCCTCGGTCATTTCATCTTTTGCTCCTTATAGAGTGGACCCAGATCCAAAGAGACGGAGAGAAATGAGTCCATAAATGGAAATCCTCTGGATCGCACTTTAGCACGTAGATTTTCCCCTTGAACCAAATTCTATGACAAGACAGGCTAACAGAAAGAACAAAGATGCTCCACTGTGGCGCCAAAGCCAATATAGATTAGCCAAACCCTCCCTCCTTTAACTCCCCAAACTGCCCTTCCCTAGGCTATTTCATACAGTTTGTATAGTTCAGACAGCATCAATGTTTAACAAGGGGGGAAAATCATAATAGGTCAACAGAAAGTTTTGGTTAATGCTACCAAAGAGCTGAGTAACAATCTTGTTTCCTCCGGGATGGCTCCCCTCACTCATGGAGTAAAGAAGGGGCTCTCCTCCCTTCAGTGGATATCTAGATTCTTTCTCACTGGAGAAGGACGAGTCATTGCCAGGGACAGGCTGGAGCCAGCTCAATCAGTTCAGGAGAACTGATTAGAATAATATAGAAACATATATGTAACATGCCATCACAGAATATATGATAATGACATATAGAAGTTACAAAATTTCAGTGTGAATATTTACACCCCTAAATTGTCAGATGATTGCAATCAGGGAATCATTTTTTTGGTTGATTTCTAGATTTAATAATTTGAGAAAAAGCTAACAGAGATTAAGTTTAAAAATGTGTCATGCAGAAAATTTTTTGGAGGGTCAGTTGTTAAATATAACATTCATCAGCCCACTACTGGTCCTATCACCAGTCTCTTCAAGGAGATGACAAAAAAGAAAACTGCCCTTAATTGAGTCAATTATCCCCAAATGGCCAGTCCTGGCCATTCTTCTGTCTTAGAATTGATCCTGGGATGAAGGCAAAAATGGTTTTCTCTTCAGATCTGCAGATGGCGCCCCAGCAGGGATGCTAGCGTGCTTGACTGGCTGGTCCTCCTGGTCTGAGCTCCAGCTTTCCCAAAGGTTTCCACCAGAGGGGGCACGTGAGCACTTTGAGACTACTGCCTCCCTTCATATCCTGGCATATGGTGCAGCTGTTAGGCTCAATCTATATCTCAGAATATGCACTGTTCATGAGCCCCCATCCCAAGACATGCTCTCTTGGCCCAACCTTCTTCATAAAACTCAGATGGTTGATTTAAATTTCAGAGACTGTTTTGACTTGTGAAAATGAAGTTAATTAATGGCAAACTCCCCAAACAACATTTGACAGCAAAATAGAAATCATAGAGAAGAAATTTGGAATATCAAAACTCTAAAGAAGGTGCTTTGTCCAGTCTTGCCTTTTTTTTCTTTTTGTGTCCTCAGCATTTAACCTAGTGACTGGCGCATAGTAGGCATCTAATAAATGGTTATTGACTGAGCCATTGCTCTTCTCCCTCTCCCCATCACACATCTCTTCTCCAATAGATTGGGACAGGAAAGGAAGAAATAAAAGAAGGAATTACAGATTTGTACATCACTGAGGTTGGTTCAGTAAGCAATCTGAGGAAAGGGGAAGGCCCAGGGTTGAGGACTATAGCCCACTTGCTCTCATTGTATTTGGGTAGTTTTGCAGGAACTGTTGGATTAGTACATTCTTTCTTAAGGTCCAAATTCCAGTGCCTAGTCCAGTCCCACTGCTTCCAAGATGCTCCAGGTCCCTGTTCTGAATGCTCTAGCTCCCCAAGATCAGAACCATAGCTTCCCCCCACCCCTACTTCCCCCAGGTCCCACTGAAGTTATTGGGCAGGAACCCCTCTCCCACAGTATTCTCAAGTCTCAGAAGATTCTCACTTCCAAGTATGCCATGAAATGGCAGATCAAATTCTTTTTTAAGGAAAACTACCTGGGCAATGTGGGAAACCTCTTCAACCAGGGTCTTTCCAATGGAGAAAGTGCCCAGGATAAGCCCTGTACACAGGAGAGGTTTCCTTTCTTGTCCCCTAACTGTGGACCAAATTATGTTGTCATAAAACTGAGTGAGAGGAGTTACTTTAGTACTAAGAACGAGAAATGTAAAATTGGATGGTTAAAAGGGACCTTAGAACATAGGATACTAGACCTGGCAAGGGGCTTAGGAGACCCAATATAGAATACCAGAGCAGTTAAGGGCCATGGGGAATAGAATTTTTAGAAACAGAATGAACCTTATATATTTAATAATTAGTCCCAGTATGATAATGTCTCTCCACTCCCCATAAAGGCCTTCCACTTGGACTGTGTCCAGAGCAGCAGCCATAATGCTCGGCTATGCATCTCCTTTCTGAGTCTCGGAGTTCTCACCCTACACTGGATGCTTGTCAGGGCTGGCAGTTAATACCTGTTGTCCATGCCCAGTCTGGTCTGATCTTCCCAGGCAAGGAGACTACATTGGAATTTGTCATTTGTGGGTGGGGGCAAACCCTGGGCAGACTCACAGAACCTCTGGCTTTGGTTTTGCCTATTTTATGCTCAATAACCAAGAATCGGACGTGGTTCAGTCATAAACACATTGGTGGATTTGGGACTCCATTCTCCTACTGTAATGAGTGCTACTCCTTCACCCTCTTTGAGCCTAACTTGCTAAATTCTATGATCTCGGGTTTCTCCAGCACTGGCACCGTGTTCCATGTTCTAAGGAATTTCTGTCGTTTTTTTAAGCTAATATCCAGCTCTGTCATGTCGATTGATTGAGATGAGAAGATATCTGGAGAGTCTAGTGGGCTCGATCTGAGTCAAAAAGATGACATGGTAGTCCCAAAAGATAATATCCTCTAGACCACATTCTGAGAAGCGTCATGCCGACCAATGGAAGGAGGTCCTTCTACTGCACTCTGCCCTGGTCAAGCCACAGCTCGAGTACCATGGTCAGTTCCAGGTTGTGAAGAGGATGCACCAGTTAGAACCACAAGAGGGCCACCATGGCCGTGAGGGAATTGGAGAGTGTGCCATACAAGGAAGTGGGGGGCATGCTTCTCCTGGGTGAGAAAAGAACTGGGGGATATGACAGATGCCTTCACTGTGAAAGAACAGAAATGTGGAAGGAGTCAATTGTTCAATATATGGGAGATGCAGAAAGGCAGATTTTGGTTTGACAAGAGGAACAACTTCCTAACCATGAGAACTCTAGAACATGCAATGGGCTGCCTTAAGAAGGAATGGATTTCCACTCACTAGAGAGCTTTGGGAGAAGGTTAGATGGCTACTCATTGAGTATGGAGTAGAGAAAAGTCTTGTTAAGCTACTCATTAGATTTGATAACCACTAAGGACCCTTTTGCTTCTGATATTCTCTGGTTCTTACTTCAGGTTTTAGTAGGACTTGGATAGAGGGAAGAAACAGGAAGGAGTATCATGACTTAGAAACACTCTGAGCTATGGTAGGAATGAATTAATCATATTTGAGGGTTCTGAGGAAACATGTTCTGCTATGAATAGTAGATTTGGGTCACAAGTTCTGGGTTCAAATCTGAGATCTGCTACTTGCTAACTATATGTTATTATGTGATCATTTTCTCTCTCTAGACATCAGTTTCCCCATATTTAAAATCAAGATTTTAAGAGAAGATGATGTCTCAGATCTGATCTCAGACATTTCCTAGCTATATGACTCTGGAAAAGTCACTTAACTCCATTTGTCTAGCCCTTGCTCTTCTGTCTTAGAGTTGTTATTAGGACAGAAAGAAGCCAGTAGGTGGGTCTAACAACCAAAGAATAAGATGCAGAATTCCAAAAACTGAAAGACATTTTCTAACCTAGAATACAGAATATCCTAGAGGAAAGGGGCTTTACAACAGAGATGATCAGAGAAAAGCCAAAGAACACAATTGAGAAAAAAGTCAGTGGGTGGGCAGAGGCACCCATGAGTCTTCATTTTCTGTTGTTAAAAGCAACAACAGAGATCTAGAAGTCTAACAACCAAAGACTAGGATGTAGAATTCCAAAATTGAAGGACACTGTCTAACCTAGAACACAGAATATCCTAGAGGAAAGGGACCTTAAAACAGATGATCAGAGATGAGAGGGAACTTAGAGAATACCTAGCGCAACTCCCCTATTTTAGCTACTGTTCTCCAAAGCCAGATCAATAAAGTTTCCAGCATTTGTTTTTAGAGGTAGTGAAGCCCCACAATATGGTGGAAAGTGCATTAGAATTAGAATGAAAGTACCTGCATTGCCGTCCCAGAGCTATTATTTACTGTGTAAGGGGTAGAAATATGAGGGGTATTTATCAAAGGTTGGACTGGATTATTTAAGGATAGGGTCAGCAGGAATTTAATTAATTCCAAAGAGATTTATTTTAATAATTTATAAAATATAGAAAGAGTGAAAGTACGAAAAATCAGAGAGAGGATAGGGTAAGATATCTAGCCTAAGCACTAAGTATTTTGCTCTGGCCTGGGGCTCAAACCAGGAAGAGCTAATTAGTCCTTAGCCAGAGGGGCGTCAGCCTTGGCAGAGGATCTGGGAATGCAGGGAGCCTCTCAAGAGGGGAGACCTCTCCTGAGGCCGGTCCCTTCAGAAATTCCAGGAAAGGAGTCAGCCTTTTTCACTCATCCCACATGGTAGTTTTAAGGAAAGTAGAAGCAGTCTGAGACCCTCAGTCAGAGCTCCTCCAAAGTCAAGTCGAAGACCAAAGACCAAAGTGAGAGCTCACAGGAAGAGCTTGGCACTTTTAAAGACTGTTTCTTTTTGTCACTTCCTGTGACTTCCTTCCATTTGACATGGACCAATTACAGCTAAAGCTTTGCTTGGGAATGCCCAGGGGACAGTCAGTCGATTCTGATTCGTCACCCACTATCACACACATGGGTCACAGATCTCCCCCACTCAAGTGTAAGTGGGGTGTATATGCTTTTGATGATTAAATCTAAAAATGGGCAGGGGAGAGTTAATTTAACTTTCACAATCAGGGGAGAATTAATTTCATTTTCACAACTGCTTGTGTGATATAAAAAAATCACTTAATCTTTGGAGATTTCCATTTTTTCATCTATCAAGAGAGATGGATTTCTAAAGATCTTCACCAACTCCAAATTCTAGGCTTCAAAGAGTCCTTCACACCTACCTTGGATGTCAGCTGGGTTTCAGAGCCTGAAGAGGAATGTTGGGTCATGTCCAAGACCATGCTACCATTTATGGTCACAGCCACTACAGAAGAAAGACAGAAAAGTAGGACCTAGCTCTTCCCTCTATCCTCTTGACTCATGTCTCCAGTCCTGGGCACTGAACTCCTCTAGGCAGAGCACTGCCAAATATTCCCTAGATTGGTCAAGGGTGGATACTGTGTGGTATTGAGATTCATTAAGTATTGGAAGTGAATAATTAGGATATTGATAGATGGAAACAGAGTAAAAGAGTCAAGAGGAAGACAGAATCATCAAAGGAGTTCTTTTGGAGAATTGTTAGGTGCCTAAGAGGTCTGTTGGGAAAATAACTGACACTCCTGGAGTTGCCCACTCTGAGAGCGGCTGTGTTTGGATCTGCTCTTTGGAAAATCTTGGAACAGAGTGACAGCTGGTGTTGGAGGAGAACCTGGAGTTTTGGAAAAGTTGTGGTGGAAGAAGATCAACCGTAAGAAGAAACAAACTGCTTTTCTCTGTGTCATTGAAGAGAGAAGTAGGCTCAACTCAGGCCCTGAAGAGAGCTGACGGTTTGAACAGTGAGAGAGAACAACTGAATTTATTTCTATCTGAAGAAAGAAAAAGGAGCCAGTAAAATTTAAATATATATATAAGAAGATAATTAATTGGAATAGATTAGTCAGGATAGTATTTGGGGAATTCGTTATAGATTAAGGAGGTTTAATGAAAGCCTGCTTTTAGGCAGAAGTGACTCCTCACAAAGTTTTAGTTTTGGGGTTTGGGATCCAGTTAGAATTATTAGATTTTAGAGAATATATCCTCAATCCTATATTTATTATCCTATCCTTTCCTTCGTTGGTCCTTTTATTAACTCAATAAATAGGTTTGTTATAAACTGTCTCAAGAAAGTCTACCTTCATCAAAGTTAATTAGACCCAACTGCCACAAAGGAATTCCAGCTCACACCGGTTATTAGGCAACTGCCTAATAGGGATCAATAATCCCAGCCAACAGTTATTGTATCAATTCTATCTTTACATTTTTGGCAAGCCAAAAGGAAACAAGAACCTTAAATAATAGCTACTGTTTTTGAAAATAGGGAGATACAGTTAAAAGTTTACAAAGGACTCCAAATTTCAAACAGTTTCCCTCTCAACTGTCATCACAGAGGATGCTGCAGGCCAGCACTCAAGAAGCCAAAACAGCATTTAGAGACCAGTGATTCTACTGAACTATGGTCCATGAATATTGAAGCTATGTCCCACTTATTTAATCTCACTATTCCTAGTTATATAAGGGGAATGCCATTCTCTGGGTCATAGAGATGCTTTCAGTTACATTGCTAGATATTCTGAAATATACACCAATAGGTGGTGGAGCAATGTTTTTTGTATTTCTATTGAGGATGTTACTCTCCTACACCTTCAATCAATTTAAAGAAGTAAAACTAAAGCAAATGAGATTTAATGAAATGTCACTAAAAGTTAATTATCTTGAGACCATAATAATGAAATATGAGGCAGAGAGAAAGGAAAAGGACATGGAAAAAAAGGGCACCACTAAACGAGAAAGAGAAACTGCTGCACTAGAAACCACTGTGGGCACTTTTTTTACCTTTGCATGAGATACCAATGATGACACCTGAGCATGAATTAGTCAATGTCAGACAGTAAAAGGGCTTCACACAAAGTGACATCAATAGCTTAAAAAAAAAAAAAGAACACTCCATCCTTTGAGGAGGAGCCTATAGCAGTTATAAAGAAAATCTAAAAGATTATCAAACAATCTGACCCTGGCTACAACGATTTTGATATCTTATTTGATGAGTTACTCACAAAAAAAGAAAAAGAGACAATAATCAGAGAAAGCAATGAAAATGATAATATACCTGACTGGCCTCCCATTAATAATTCAGAATGCTGGTACAGCAACTAGTAAAGACAAGGAAGGCAGTTCTCCAAATGATGAAAGATTATTGAGAGAGACCAGGTACATGGTGTTAAATTTAAAATTATATCTCCAATAATAAGAATATTATATTTTAAAAGAGGTTTATTAAGATTATTAGAAAATCAAGGATACAAAATAATAACCACATTTGTGCCCATGGCTGATTAGCCCATTCATAATCCCTGCTATTAGCTTACTTACTACATCATTGCAATGGAAGGGGGGGAGGTAGGCACTACTGCCAGTTAAATACTAATTGTGATCTTGCCCAGGTGGAGACTCAGGTGAGATTAGAGGGAATTCTGGGAAATACCAAGGACTTCTGGGGATTGAAGTCTAGGGTTGAAAATCTTGGCTCCCCATAGGGGAATTGAACCCTGGTCTCCCGCATGACAGGCAGGGATACTCACCACTATCCATGTTAAAAATGATAGTGGGTTTATTTGCTATTGTAATTAATTGAGCTATTGTATAACAACCTTTGGAAAATTTAATGAGCTAAATATCTCAAATTGATTTTAAGGGGTTTTTAGACATGATTTTTAGATTTTTTTCAACAACTCTGATCATTTTTCCTGCCTCTACAGGAGGTAAGGTCCATTTTAGTAGCTGAAGTGAAATACAATTATAATCCCCACCTCCCACATTTATAAAAATGTGAAAAGATGGGACATCACAGTCTCATACCAAAGGAGCTGGGAAGTTAATCCCAGGGCATGGTACCCCTGGATGATTCCCAAAAGAGGAGCATCTCTCATTTATAACTCTTCAGCTCACTTACTTCCACCAGAATAATATCTAGATTTCTTGATGATGTTCTAGACCCAAATAAGTTTTATTTTGTTTAAAAATGTATTTGCCAAGGTTGAAAGAATTGCTACATCTGTAAAAATTGTGACAAATGCCTATCAGGCTTTTAAAAATGCCATACAGCAACTTATGTGAAATCTGTGTGGGGTTTGAATGCATTTGTTTTGTATGTATACACTCTTATGCCAAAGGGGAATGCCCCCTAATTGGCTTTTTGTCAATTTGCCTAGCAATTATTGGTTTTGTTCTCTTTTCTTCTTATCCTCAAATTATTGTAATTTCAAAGTTGGTATGTTTATAAGACCCATCAGAGAGACTAGTCTTCCTCAGCTCTCAGGGGGAATGTAAAAATGGAGATTTTGAACCCTAGACTTCAATCCCCAGAAGTCCTTGGTGTTTCCCAGAATTCCCTATAATCTCATCTGATTCTCCACCTGGGCGAGATCACAATTAGTATTTAACTGGCAGTAGCGCCTACCTCCCCCCCCCCTTCCATTGCAATGATGTAGTAAGTAAGCTAATAGCAGGGATTGTGAGTGGGCTAATCAGCCATGGGCACAAATGTGGTTATTAATATTTTTATTATTAGAGATATAATTTTAAATTTAACAGTGGTCAAAATTCTAAAGATTCAAGCAGGAAAGTGGAGAAACACCTTCTACTTTCCTGGATAGAATAATTGTCTTAGGAGAACGCTAAATAATCACCCATATTTCATTATCTAAACCATGACTCTGCCATATTTGAGCATCTGAACCCCATATGGGTCACAACCCAAGTCTATTCCAAAATATGTCCAAACACTTCACCACCAGGAACCTTTAAGCATAAGGAGAAGGTAACTCTGGCTTTGATGGAAGAAGATTGTGAGGAAGTAGAAACAGATACAAGACATGGACTTGAGGGAGGAAGCAGTCAAGGAAATTCCAAGGGTGATTTGGGAGGTTTGTGGACCATAAAAACACTTGGGATTGAATCAAGGGGAGGGAAAACTTGAGAACACTTGACAAAATCTAGTAATTTGATAGGGATAAAGCTGAAAAAGGAAAAGAAGACAAACTTAAAAAGGAAGAAGAGCAGGAGAAGACCTCAAGGGGAAAGTAGGTAGTAAGACAGGAATAAGTTAATGAGAAAAGGGAAGGAAGGCCCAGGGTAAGCACCAAAGGGCTAAGATGCTAACAAAAGAGAAAGAAACTGGTAATGCTAGCACTGAAAAATCCCATAGAGAGTTAGATTTATAAAGTCTCAGCTCTAAATCCTAGGATTTTAAAGGTCCTTCTCACCTAACTGGGATTATATGAGTATGCTATGAGATAGGGACCTGGTAGTTTGGTAAGTTTGGGGAACAGGTTGAATTTTGTGATGTTTGTTCTTGTAATATGACTAATGGACTGAACTCCCTTCTAGAAGAGAAGTCAAAAAAGCTGGAAGAAGCCTTCTCTACTTATGCTATCAGGGAGAATTAAGAGTTCTTTTTTAAAAATGCAAATATTACAGTGATGTAACTGGAGAACAGTAGCACCAAAACAATTGAAGAAGAAAGTTGCAAAATCATGATGAACAAATTTGGCTTCAGTGAAGTAATATGAGGAGACACCTGCTCCATCCCCACCCCACTACCCTCCACTGCTAGTTTCTGTTCTTTACAGAGGTGGGATATTGTATGTATCAGACTTTTCAATGTGAACTCTTCTTTCTTTTTTATTCTTTGTTATAAAGAATGGTTCGCTAGAAAAGGGAAAGAGAGGGGATAGAGTACCTTGAGAATGTCAGTGATATAAAAACAAAAGAGATGGATAAATTCTTATGCATAGGAATATTCTGACTTGTATCAGATAATTATAGACAGACAGACATACAGATAGATAGATAGAGAGATAGAGATAGAGAGAGAGAGAGAGATAGGTAGGTAGGTAGATAGATAGGTAGATATATAGATAGATATAGATATAGATAGATAGATAGATGGATAGATGATAGATAGATAGATATGTAGATAGATAGATAGATGGATAGATAGATAGATAGATAGATAGATAGATAGATAGATGGATGGATGGATAGATAGCTAGATAGATAGATGGATGGATGGATAGATAGCTAGATAGCTAGATAGATAGATGGATAGATAGATAGATAGATAGATAGATAGATAGATAGATAGATAGATGGATGGATAGATGGATGGATAGATAGATAGATAGATAGATAGATAGATAGATAGATAGATAGATAGATAGTTGGATAGATGATAGATAGATAGATAGATAGATAGATAGATAGATAGATAGATAGATAGATGGATGGATAGGTAGATAGATAGATAGATAGATAGATAGATAGATAGATAGATTCATGGATAGATAATTGTATGGATAGATGATAAATTGATATATAAATAAATGGATAGGTAGATAAATGGAATGATGGAAAGATGACTAGATAGATAAATAGAGATATATAGATGAGAGAGACAGAAATGGATAGATGACAAAGATATTTGTATGGATAGATAAATTGATCTATAGATGAATGGATTCAAGAGAGTCTAGAGATAGATCGATGGATAGGATTTGTTAAATCCTTTCTCTCTACTAGGCACTGGGCTAAGTGCTGGAGTTACAAACACAAGCAAACAAGTCAATCCTTACCCTCTAGAAGTTCATATTCTAATGGAAGGAGATACCATATAATGGAAATGCATGGAAGAAAAGAGTACCTTGTGCTGCTGGTGAGGAAGTCTGAAGAGGGAGTTGAGTCAGATCTGAAGTATGGCTGGGAGCCCTCATGAAATGATGGTCCAGACTATGGATTCATTAGGCAGAGAAAAGTGAAGGACATTTCAGGATGGAAAGGCTTCTGAAGGTTAAGGAATGTCACACAAAGGAGCAAGGGAAGAAAGAACATTGAGCACTGAGAGCTAAGAAACACATCAAAGGCGCTGTCCACAAGAAAGAAAAGCACAATCTAAAGAGGAAGAAGGCACTTGTCCTCCAATGAAGTATGCCCATTCCCAGGTGAAATGATCTAGTGCCAGTTACAGGAAGAAGAAACCAGATAGGTGTGTTAGTGATTCCCAGATCAGTTATTAAAGCACTTCTTTATGAACCTGATTGAAATGACAGAAATGGATGCTATCTTCATTGGTCATGCAGCCAAGATGTGACAGAAACTGTCTCTAGATTTATCTGGGGTCTCGGAGCTTGTAAGGATCAGAGGTGAAATTTCTAGCCTGGAGGTCTCCTGGCTCTGAGCCCGACACTTTCCACTATTTCAGCCTTCATTTTCCTGAATTAAATCTGAGAGACACATTTCCTAACCCACTTGGAGATGAAGAAAAGTCAGATGGATTTTTTTAAGCTGGACAAAGTTGGACTCTGTAAATACAGCCTATTTCTGAAATTGGCTAAACAATGAGAGTTTGCTCCTTGAGATTCCTCATAGAACAGCTAGCTAAACGTTTGAGGAAGTATCTGATGAAGGGAGAACTAGGAGAAAGAGTTCTTTCAGAAAGGTACAACATGAGGGGAAAACCCATTGACATAATTTGGCTGATTGATCAATATATTGTTTTAAAGCTTAGATATTTGATTCACCCTTTATGAGCTATCTGTAGTTCAAGCATTTATTTGGTCAAAAAGAGAATAAATATCTCTATCCTGTCTACACATTTTCTTCATTGGGTATCTTTTCTGGAAGAGACTGTTAGTCACTTTTAGGGGAGGCTGTACACCTAAACCATACCTAAACTTTGAGGTATAGAGTTTTCCCAGAGTTCTCTCTGTTCCCAAGTGGGAGCATAATGAGCCAGTTTCCCTTCTGTTTGGGATCTGGATACCCCCAAGATGAATCTGGGCTCCATTTGATTCTAGTGCAGGAGACCCTACTGAGAAGCCCTCTACCTACCCCTAGCCATGTGTCCTATCTGTGTGTGACACTTTCAATATGAGAGTCTCTAAGAAGGTACTGAGGCTACACTTGGACTCCAAAGTAAAGGACTAGTTCTTTTTTCCCCCTTTGAATCTTCTGTGCCTCACACAAAGCCTCATCCTTAGGATGAGCTTAATAAAAGTCGGATTAAACTAAAATACGGGGAGCAGACACTGAAGACATGTTGGGGGGGCTTGAGGTGAGCCCCCGGGGTTTGGAAAGGTTATCCTTTGCAAGAATGCAAGACTCCATAACTTAGCATAGAAATAAAAAGGGAAATTAATTAATTTGGAATTTACATTGAATTTAGCTGGGAGGACAGTCTAGATGGAAAGCTGCCTCCTGAAGGACATCAAGTCCAGGGTCTTTGTACTCTTTACAACAGTCCATTCGTGGGTATGCACTCAGGCACAGTGGGGTGGGGGAAGTCACCTAACCGTGTCTGCCTGGAGACATAAGGGGTGGCCCTCATAGTTTAGGGGGCAGATGGATATCTTAGATACAACTGGATAGTATCAAGGCATAGCTTGGAGGTGTAGCTCTATGTCAACATGGAATCCAGAAACCCCAAACTTGTAACCTAGTAAGATCTCATGAACCCCAAGTTTTAGGACTAGCTTGCAAGTTGGAGACCCCAAAGTTTGTCCTGATTCTCCCTTGAAGGGAATCTCAGGCTAGCAGTTTCAGACTAAATAATGGACCCCACCGGTTAGGTGGGGCTAAACCCACGCCAAGTGACTCTCCTTGTCTCCAGAAGCCTCTCCCACCTTCCTTTAGAGGATCGAACTCAGGACCTTCAGCTTACCAAACTGATGCACTACCTACTGTGCTAGAGTCACTAAACCTAAAGGACAATCCAAGGAGGATATTCCTCTCAGGGTCTTCTCAGGAGTCACCAGGATGTAGGGGGCAAAGGAATTTTTCTTCTTACAATTTGCCTGAAATGCTTCTATAATTGGGGGGCACAATGTCCCTCCCCAGACACATAAGATCTATTTCTCCACCTTGCCAAAGGCTAAGGCCCCTGGGTACCAATCTGATGAACGAGAGTTAGTTCCCAAGAGAATGGAGCCATTAGAAAAGAGATGATCAAGAGCCCTGCACAGTGGGGACCTTTCCCAAGGCCCCTCATTGTGCATAAGGACAGCTTGACCTAGAGAGGAGTTAGTCTGCCGGTAAGGAAACACCCCTAACCCCCTGGGGAAAGAAAATGGAGTCAGCTTGTTTGTCTTGGAGTCCTGCAAATCTTCAGTGAATGGATTAAAATCCTTCGTAATTAGGACACTCCAGGATTATGGCGAAGCATTTGTACACAAAGAGGTTTCTATAAGCACTTAACCTTTCAACTGTTGACTCTGTGTGTGTGCTCAGTGAAGCCTGATTACCTACTGAGAACAGCAATAAACTTGACCTCCGCAAGTCTGGGCCATTTCCAAGTACATGGAGAGAACTAACAAGAAATCGCCCTCTTCCTCGCCTGTGGCTCCCCACAGGTCTCCCTCCGATGCATCAAAGTCAGTCACATCTGGTGCTATTGTTTTCCCCCATCCTAGACCCCCAGGATCTCTTCTGCTTCAGTGGGAGGCGCCCAAACCTGAGCCGATGACCCCTGAGTCGAAACTATGTGCCATGTGGATGATTTCAGCTCAGGATGTGAAGAGCCAGAGAATCTCTTACATCTTAAGGCTTGATTTAGAAGCAAGCAAACCTCTCCATTTTTCTGACTTGAAAAAGATAATCTTCCAAAGGCACGTTGTTATTCAGTCATGTCCAACTCTTCATGACCCCATTTGGGCTTTCCTTGGCAGAGATACCGGAGTTGTTTGCCATTTCCTTCTCTGGCTCATTTGACAGACGAGGAAACTGAGGCAAACCAAGTTGATTGACTTGCCCAGGGTCACACAGCTAGTAAATGTCTCAGACCAGAGTTGAACTCAGTTTTTGCTCACTCCAGACCTGACCCTCTATCTATTGCACCTGGCTACCCTTTGCAGTGAATAGAACTGAATTCAAATATTTGCCCTACTGTGTATGTCCTGGTTTTGGACAGGTAACATACATTTTCTAGGTCTTGGCTTTCCTCATCTATAAAATGAGTGAGGGAAGGGGATGGTACAAGATGGTCTCTAAAGTCTCTTCCAATGATTCTATGACTCCAAGAATAGTCAGAGATCCCCATCAAGCTTAACACTTTTGGTCTCAGCAGTGAGGAGTGATTGGAAGGGCTAGGGAAGGGGGAGGATGCTTCTGAGTGGCTTGACTTGAGGAGGACATTTTTTTCCTTGAGTTTGCAGAGAGAAAACACAGGCTGGTGAAGAACCTCTTCCCAACCCTCTGGAGGGCATAGCCATTCATATTCTCCTATTCCAATGCCATTTTAGGGCTTACAAAGGACAAGTAGGACAAGGTCTCGGGCTCACTCTCAGAAACAAATACCTCAACTGCTCAGGCATGACTCTAGAACTCTGGGTACAAAATGTTCTAGAGTCATGCCTGAGGGCTTGGGAGCATCTTTCTCAAAAGCTGTTGGGTCAAACCATCCCCATGTGTTCTCCTCATTGTTAGTCACCAATGATTGGTGCCCCCATCCACTCTAACAACTTAGCATTGATTAGTTTTGGCAGAGGACTATTTACTTTGAAGATATGGTAAGAATAAAGGTACTTGTTTCCTACCCACACCTTGGAGACACACTCTTGGTCTCTAGGAGCATGAGATTGCTCTGAGTACAGTTTAGATATAGCTTTGGTCCCACCAAGTTCATATGCAAATGTGTTCCTGCTACATGAATCCTTGTCACAACTGCTTCTGGTCCTCAATCTTCAGAACACTGAAGCTGGACTTGACTCCTTCAAGACTACAAGAATTTCCAAGGGATATGAATAGGCAGTTTTCAGATGAAGAAACCAGAACTATCAGTAATCACATAAAAAAATGTTTGAAATCCCTCCTGATTATACAAATGCAAATCAAAACAACTCTGAGGTACCACCTAGCAGATTGGCTAATATGACAGTAAAGGAAAATAACAGATGTTGGAGGGAATGTGGCAAAATTGGGACACTAATGCATTGCTGGTGGAGTTGTGAATTGATCCAACCATTCTGGAAGGCAATTTGGAACTAAACCCAAAGGGTGATAAAAGACTGTCTGCCCTTTGATCCAGCCATAGCACTGCTGAGTTTGTACCCCAAAGAGATAATGGACACAAAGACTTGTACAAAAATATTCATAGCTGCGCTCTTTGTGGTGGCCAAAAACTGGAAAACAAGGGGATGCCCATCAATTGGGGAATGGCTGAACAAATTGTGGTATATGTTGGTGATGGAGTACTATTGTGCTAAAAGGAATAATAAAGTGGAGGAATTCCATGGAGACTGGAACAACCTCCAGGAAGTGATGCAGAGTGAGAGGAGCAGAACCAGGAGAACACTGTACAGAGACTAATACACTGTGGTACAATCCAATGTAATGGACTTCTCCATTAGGGACAATGCAATGTCCCTGAGTAATCTGCAGGGATCTAGGAGAAAAACACTATTCACAAGCAGAGGATAAACTGTGAGAGTAAAAACACTGAAGAAAAGCAACTGCCTGACTACAGGGGTTGAGGGGACATGACTGAGGAGAGACTCTAAATGAACACTCTAATGCAAATACCAACAACACGGAAATGGGTTCGAGTCAAGAACACATGTGATACCCAGTGGAATCGCGCGTCGGCTATGGGAGAGGTGGTGGGAGGGGGGGGAGGAGGAAAAGAAAATGATTTTTGTTTCCAATGAATAATGTTTGGAAATGACCAAATAAAATAATGTTTTTTAAAAAAAGGGAAAGGTTCTGTTTGTACAAAAGGGGTGCTCAGGGAGGAGTAATATCTTTGGTATGGAGGACTTGCCGTGCCCTCCTAGGGCAGCTCTCCAGCCTCTGACCCTCACCTGACACCCAGCTCTCACTTGTGGCTCCCAGTAGCTGCTAGCATGCGGCAGCTGCCACACCCCGGGCAAAGGCTTCGACAGGCCGGCTAAACCTTGTGAGGGTAGCCATTGGGTCATCGTGGACCCCTGGTGAACCAGGGCTTTGCTCACCCAGCATGTGAAGACTGCTTTGGCTGAACAGATGGAAGAAACCAATAAGAAGGTTCAACGGCTGAGATGGTGATGCAGCAAAGCACTGTGGAGTGCTTAGGGCGTGTTGGAGCACAAAAGACAACACAGCCATCCAATGCAGCTGAGGAAGTCTCCAGGTGTAACGACTTTTCATGCCACTGGACCCAGGCTTCCAGCGCCGAGAGAGTGGGACTGTCTCTGTGCATCGACCTTTCCACTTAAATCTTCATGCACAAGTGTCTGTGTGCACAAAAACACACAAAGTCAATCGTCATCCTCCGTTACCGAGAGACAACTACCAAATCATTTATAACTGCGCTCTTTGTGGTGGCAAAAAAATTGGAAAATGAGGGGATGCCCTTCAATTGGGGAATGGCTGAACAAATTGTGGTATCTGATAGTGATGGAATACTATTGTGCTATAAGGAATGAACTGCTTGATTTCTATAAGAACTGGAAAGATCCCCATGAGTGAAATAAGCAGAACCAGGAGAATATTATACACAGAAACAGAAACATTATGGGATGATCAAATGTAACTGATTTTGCTACTAAAAGTAATACAATGATCCAGAAAAATCCTGAGGGACTTATGTGAAAGAATGGTATCCACATTTAGAGAAAGAACTATAGAAGTAGAAATCCAGAAGAAAACATGATTTATCACTTGTTCATATGGGTATATGACTGGGGGTTTTGGTTTGAAAAGATTACTCTATTATAAAAATGAATAATATGGAAATAGGATTTGAGTGATTATATATATATATATATATATATATATATATATATATATATATATATATATATATATAACCCAGTGAAATTGCTTGTCAACTCCAGGAGGGGGAGGGAAGAGGAGAGGGAGACAACAAAAATCATGGAACCATGGGAAAAAAAATTAAAATTAAATTAAATTTTAAAAAAAGACTACAGTCTCATTCTCTCAGCCTTTCAAAATCTATAAGATTAGCACCTCAAATTAATCTTCACCTAAATAAAAAAAACATTGAGGTAGGCAAAGAACTAAGACCTGTATGCATGGACCCATCTTAGAGAGAGAAGGTCTAAGACCTCTTCCCTCATAACATGGGAGTTCACTAGCTCGTCAGTGAAAAAGAGAGAGAGAGGATGAGACAAAGAGTGGAAGAAAGAGACAGTAGGAGAGACAGAGACAGAAATAGACAGAGATGAACCAAGAAAGAACTCAGGGAGAACAAACAAGGCTCTAGTTGACCAGCATCTTTTGAAGGAATCCCAAGTTTCAGCAACACTGCCAACTAGGTTGTTGTCTTTCACTACTTAGTAGATTGAAACCAGTCATAGAATGTCTACACGTAATCCAAAGACTCTCCAAGGTTTTAGAGAGCTGAACTGCATCAGTAGCAGTCTGGGAATGTGCTAGACCCTATTATACCTATTTTATAAATGAGACAACTGAGGCACAGAGAGGTTCAGTAAGCGGATTATTATTCAGTTTTCTCTTAACCAGTCTCCCTGTCACCAGTCTTCTATCTTCTCCTACCAACTCATTCCCTATACCATCAACAAAAAGATATTCCTAAAGCTGTCAGTCAATAAGCATGTATTAAATACCTACTGTATACTGGTCACTGACTGATTTTGGACTAGACCAGATCAAAGGCACAAAGAAAGGTAAAACAAAACAAAAGACAGTCTTTGCTCTTAAGGATCTTATAGTATAAAGGAGGCTGTTAATTGATCAATTTTGATAAATCCATGTCTGGCCATGTTACTCCTCTGCTCAAGAAGCTTGTACAACTTACCAAATACCTCTGTTTGGCATTTAAAGTTCTTCACTCTCTGGATCCAATCAACCTTTCCAGGCTGACCTCACTTTGCTGCCTCTGGGCACACTCTACCTTCCAGCTAAACTGTTTTATTTGTTGTTCCTGGTACAAGACATTCCATAACCCAACTTGATGCCTTTGTAGAGGATGCTTTCCATTCCTGGAATCCTCTCCCTCTTCACTTGTGGCTCAGAGAATCCTTATATTCTTTCAAAATAAAGCTTAGATACCACCCCCTACAGGATGCACCCCCCCACCACGGTTAATATTCTCTTTCTCTTTCCTTTCCTCTCCTCTCTGTCTCTGCCTTCTATTTTTTTCTCTTTCTCCTCTCTTTTTCTCTTCCCCCTCTCCTCTCTCCTCTTTCTCACCTTGCATTAAAATGAAGAATATATTTAGAATTTATAACCTGCTTGCCTCAGTTTCCTCATGTGTAAAATGAGCTGGAGAAGGAAATGGCACACTGCTCCAGTTTCTTTGCCAAGAAAACCCGAAATGGGGATTATGAAGAGTTGGACATGACTGAAGAGACTGAACAAATCTATTCTTATATGTTGTTTCTGCCAAGTAGAATGTAAACTTCTTGAAGGCAGGAACTGGATTGTTTTTTTTTTCTTTGTATCTCCAGAAGCTAATATGGTGCCTGGAAAGTAATAGATAACAAATCAGTGCTTGTTGAGTTAGTTGTCCTTGGTCATGAGAGCATGGATTCAAGAGCAATTTCCCTGATCCCAAGTCTAGTGCTTTATCCACTATTCCAGTCTATAAGGAAATGCCTTCTAGTTTTCCCTCCCAGGCACTGAAGGCAGAATGTGGGGTACACTACAGATGAGATTCTCAGATTCCCTACTTTCCCTAAGACTCAGCTCTAGTAGAACCTTTGTCATAAGACCATTCCTCATTCCACCTCCCCGCCACACCCTGGTAGGCTGCTAAAACTTTTCTTCCCAAAATATATTTGCATATATATACATATAAATATTTAATAAATCTTTTTATTTGATTTTCTTCCCCAGATTTTGATCTTTCTTGTTGATACTTTTCAAACCACTGAGATGCATGAAAGTTCACACTGTAAACTTAGGACTTGAGTATTCTTTGACCTATAGGGCTATATCATGGGATTAAGTCCTTAACTCTGTCCCTATAGATTGTCTTTTTAAAAACCCCTTATGTCCTTTCTTAGAATCAATCCTAAGTATAGGTTACAAGGCAGAAGAGAGAGTAAGGACTAGGCAATTGGGATCAAGTGACTTCCCCAAGGTCACGCAGATAGGAAATCTGGTTTGAGGCCAAACTTGAACTTAGGACCTCCCATCTCTAGTCCTGGCTCTCTATTCATTGAGCCATCTAGCTGCTCCCAGACTCCCCTTTGACAAAGTAGTTGTAAAGAGGCCCATGGCACAAAGAGCTAATAATGATAACAACAACAACAACAACAATGGCTGGTGTTTATAACATTTGTTATTGTTCAGTCATTTTTCAGTTAGGTTTTACTCCTTGTAACCCTGTTTAAGGTCTTCTTGATAAAGATACTGGAGTGGTTTGACATTTCCTTCTGCAGCTAATTATACAGATGAGAATTTTGTGGCAAACAGGGTTAAATGACTTACTCAGAATCACACAACTAATGAGTAGCAGAGACTAAATCGGAATTCAGGTCTTCCAGACTCCAGGCTCAGCACTCTTATCTACTGTGCTACCTAACTGTCCTTTTATATAGTACTTTAATATTTATAAAGTACTTATCTCATTTGAATCACAAAAAAATTTCATGGGGTAGCCATTATATTGTTATCCCTAGGTAGATAATGTTAGCATTGACATTCAAACCCACATCTCTCTTGAATTCAAGTCCTACATTCTATCCATCATGCCTCTCAATCATCCTGGTCTCTCAAGGGAATCCCCTGGCAGCTGTGCCCATGCTTTTTGATTTCTACCTTCATGTATCCCCAAAAGAAAGACACCCTGCCTAAGATCCTTCTGTGATTCCTGGGGATGGAAGGATCAGACAGAAAGTTGCCAGTGACTGCTCAAATAGTCAGAGGAGCTGGAGCAGGTGGGGATTGCTCCTAGTTAATGTCCCTTGTAAAGTGCTTAGAACCTGAAGTCAGCAGCTAGAGCTCTTGTAGCCCTGGGTCTTACTTCCCGCTGGGTCTAGTTCTGTCTCCAGTCTCTCAAATTCTGAAGAAGCATCCAAAGCATCTGCAAACCACCAAGAGAAAGAAAGGGTCAGAGCTGGTGCTCCAGCTGACTTTAGCCAAGGATCTATACCTTAAGGAGACACACCTCCTGTGAAGAGGTGCCATGGAACATGGAGGGATTCCAATCCAGCCTGGAGGCCCTGGAGAGGAGTTTCATTGAGAGATGCCAGGGGCAGATTTTAGGACAAGGGTAGGAGTGTGCCAAGTTTTGTGATGACATCACTTGATTGACTTTTGGGGAGGGACTGGGAAGACTTGTGGGCCACAAATAGCCCTGTCAACTTGCCTAGTCCCAAAGCAGTCCAAGCTTCCTTAAGCCCAGAACCTCAGGAGTCAACCATCTCCACCACTTGCTACCTCTCTGCTGGTCACTTTCTGCTATGAGGGTAGGTGGCCTTGCACTGGCTGAGATCTCCTTGGGAGTAGGAGTGAGGTATCCATCCACTTCCACCAAGAAATGGGAAAACTAGAGTAGGAAACATGAGGCTATTCAGCTTGGCATCTGTCAGCGTGGCATCTAACAAAGAGCTCAAAGCTTAAGGCATGAATGCATAAGGCAGATAAAAAGTCCTCAGAATAGCTGATTTCATGTCTTTTTCCTTAAAATAATAAGAACTGGTCAAGTTCTCTTACTCATTTTAATACCTACATAACTCAAAATGAGTTATTCCTTGGTATATCAGCAGCCAGACTAGGAAAGGACATTTTCCACTTAAGGAAACTGAGGCAAACAGAGGTGAAGTAAGTAACTGACCCAGCATCACACAATTGGTAGGTGTTTGAGGCTAGATTGAAGAAGATTTGAGTTCAAATTTGGCTTCAGACTCTTATGAGCTATGTGATCCTGAGGCAGTTACTCCACCTTTGTTTGCCTCAGTTTCTTCAATTGTAAAATAAGATAATAATAAACACTTCTTGGGGTTGTGATGAGGAGCTAATGAGATGAGATGAGATGATATTTATGAAGTGCTTAGCAAAATACTTGGTGCTAGTAGTTGCTTTAAAAGGGGTTTTCCCACCTTACCCCCGCTACTGAGGCAGAAACACACATGAAACAGCATCATTGTTCCCCTAGGCCCTTCCTTCCCTTCCCCTCTCTTTCTGTGTGTTTTTCTTTGGGAATTATGCCAAGGAGAAGGCCATGGGGAACATGTGGGATTTGTCCAAAAGCAGACCCTCCCTTTGTGGTATTTCTTTTGTAAGTATTCCAGATAATAAATGCTTGTTCACCAAATCCATTGATGATATACAGAAGTATGCCATTCGTTTTAGGATAAACAGAAGAGTGCATGAAAGAGCAAATGAAAAACTGGATAACATTTCTGCATTCTTTTTCAAGTAGTTTCATTTATGTTTAAGTAGTCTTTCACTCAGTTATGTTACTTTTTAGCTCAACTCAAGACCCCCAAAACTGGACTTCTTGCATTGCTGGAGCAGCCTTCTTGTTCTTTAGCTGGGTCAGAGGGCTGAAGCTTCCTTGACTAAATTAGAGATGAAACAGATCCCTTGCTTTAAATGATCAAACTGAACCAGGATCCCTTCTCTGGGTCAGACAGCTAAGGATTAGCAAGATGAGGCAGAACCCTTTTCTGATCAGAGAATACTGAGTCTGGCTTCCTTTCCCAGGTCAGAGTGCTGGACTATTCTCCCTTCCTTGGGCTAGATCTGAGCCTGTACCTCTGTGCTAAGGAACAATTGTTCCCAAATTCTGGCATCTTGTATCATTTCCACTCAACTTTTGCCACATTCTTCAGTACCAATCCTCCCCAATCCGGTCTCACCAGAGCTTTCAATAGAGTCAATGTAAAGGAAATTGAATGACTTTTGAGTGTACATAGGGCCAACCAGCAACTGGGACAATGTGTTCAAGAGGCCCAGAATCTTAGAATTTGGAAGTTCTAGAAATCACCTAGTCAAGCTCCTACCCTAAGCATTTCCAGATGCAAAAACAAAATCCTAAAAGTTCAGTCTAAGTATCATACACATAGAACCAACCCTTTGATATTCTATGGGCATGTTTTATTTCACAAATAAGGTTTATATTCATGGGATTGCTTGGAGATCCCAGTGAAGACAATCTGGGAAAGACAAGCTGGAAAGGAAGGGTCCAAAAAAGGAAATTATTTGCCCAAGGTCTCAGAGCTAATAAATATAAGGACTAAAGCCAGCTCTCTGGATGTATTTACTCATTGGTTCAATAAACAGTTATAAAGTACCTCCTATATGCTAGGCATGGGGACTACAAAGCCCCAAAACAAAGGACTTGTCCTCAAGTGGTTTAGGCTAGCCCCCTTATTACCTGTCCAAGGTCCTGATTATTACTACTGCTTATCTGGAGCCAGGGATTTATCTACCCTGTTCAAGTCAATTTCACAAATGCCTTCTAAGTATCTTCTGTGTGTTAGTCATTGGGGACACAAAGGCAGGATGAAGCAGTCCCTGCCCTTGAGGAATTGGTGCTCTGTTGGTGTGTAAATGACAAATACGTTTAAAAAATTAAATATAAAATAAATAAAGAGTAAGTTCCAGGGACTGAGTACTTGCAACTAGAGTAGCCAGGATTGACTTCCCATAGGAGAAATCTCCTCCCACTTGCCTTGATGATTCAACACAACCTTCCATTCACAGGCAAGGTTAAAATAAAGAAACAAGTTTTGCTAAATGACAGCTAATGGGAACAAAAAGGGCAAAATTAAAGGAATAAACAACCAGGAAACAAAGATAATCAGTCTCACGGAATTTTAGGAGAAGGTAATGAAGAGCCTCTGAGGCAGAAGTATTTAAAATTGAAGTAGCTGGAGGGAAAGCAATCAAATGAGGCTCCAATATGCCAAAGGAGACCATGGAAAAGGTGTTTGTTCAAGGAAAGCTATGTAGCTTAGCATTCAGAGCAGAAAAAGAATACAGGTTATGCAGAGAATGGGGAGGCACTATTCAGAAAAGTTATTAGTGGATCATTCAAAGCAGGAGGATATAGAATATGTGGAATAGGGATGTGCAATCCCCCTATTAATGGCAAGAGCAGTTTCCAAGCATTGATTTATTGGATGACAATTCTGATGTCAGGTTAGAAAAGTCTATTGTGTTGATATAGTGCTACAATGCTCAGTGTGATCTGGAGACCCCTGAAGGTTCCCAAGAACCTTTCAGTGAGTCCTTGAGGTCAAGATTATTTTCATAATGAGACACTCACTTTAATTTCTAAGGCAGTAAACATCAATAGATAGAATTCAAATAAACAAAAGCTCTTTAGGGGAGTTCTCAATAATTTTAGAGTGTATAGCATCCTGAGACAAAAAAGTTTGAGAACCATAAATATAGTGGGAAGAAACCAAAATTTGAAGTTAGAGGAAGGGGGTTCAAATTCCAACTTTGTAACTTAATATTACTGTGATCTGTGTGGATTCTTTAACCTCTCTGGGCCTCGGTTTCTTCTTTGGTAAAACAGAGGAATTGGACTCAATAATCTCAAAGAATCCCTTCTAGATGTAAAGTCATACCTCTAAGGGTCTATGATCTCATCTCCCCTGGTCTGAATGGATTAAAACTTTAGACCCTCAGGTGTTTGGAGGGAAATTTGTCATAGACATTAAATCAGTCACTGTCTGAAAGGGAGAATAAGGAAGACTTAGATGCCAATTGTGGAGATTGGGTCAGGAAGGCAAGCTCAGTGAATCTGAGAACCTTGAAATTCAGAAAAGTGACATGACATTATTTAAATATTTTTTTCAAAATGTTCAAGTTATATACTTAATAAACACCACCACCACCATAAAAAACCATTTAAATAACCAAATACATAAAAAATTATGTGCTAGACCACAAATTCTACATTGTTTACAACTTGCTTTAAAATATATAGATTCTCCATGTGTGCTAATATAAACATCCTCTCCTTTTTAATTCCCTTCAGATTTGTTTTACTTTGATACTTTTCTCATGATTTTGTGAATGTTATTTTCTTTCATGTATGTTATTCCTGTACCCTTTTCATACATTTCTATTATTTTCTTTACATTTCCAATATTTGCCTTTTTAATAACATAATACAAACCCTTACATCCAAATATTGGAATCTATTCAGACATTTCTCCTGGTCATTGTATTTGTGTTATTTCCAGTTATTTTGTCATTACAAACAAAGCTTCCATGAATATTTTCATGCATACATAGCTTTTTACCTTCTTGATAATGCCCTTAGGGCCTAATTCAAGTAATTGAATCCCTAGATCAATGAGCATGAACAACTTAAGAACTCTTAATGTATATTTTCATCTTGTTTTCTTAAAAAAAAACCAACAACAATCCACAGCTGTTCTAGCAATGTCATATTAGGCCTGTTTCTCCATGTTCCTAATAACACTCCATTTGATCACTTAACTCATCTGTTTCTCAGTTACCATAAATTATCAGAATCATATTTAGCAGACACAATCTGTTGCCAAAAGCATACTTTTTCCAAAGCTAAGTCTTTCCAACTTGGTCATAATTAGTGGAATGGTTGTTTCAATGCCATAATTCCTCAGGATTGCAGGATTACATTCATAGGTAATGCTAAGTGTTAAAGTAAAACGTTTTCAGAATATTTATGCTCTCCAAACTATTATTGTCTCACTAGAAACTATGAGTATGCGTAGACTTACATCTACTACTAACTTCATGCAGGCGTGTGGATGCTCTCCAGATATCTGTGATATGAACTCATTTAAAATTCTATTCATCTACTTAACTTCTTTATTATTTGTTTTTTGGTTAGAGTTTTCAAGTTCCAAGAGGTGAAAATTAAAGTCTCTTGCTATTGTTATTTTATTTTCTATTTCGACCTGTATCTTATTTAGTTTTTTCCTTTAAATATCTGGATGCTATAAAACTTGGTGCATACAGGTCCAATATTGACAATACTCCATTATCCATAATACCATATGCTGCCCCCAACATAATAGAGTTATCTATTTATCATCTCCAATTATATACATTTTAGCCCCAACTCTGTCAGAGATCACGACTACTCCCCCTGCCTTTTCTGGATCAGCTTTGTGGCTCTCATTTTCAGTGTGTTTCTTATAAACAATGAGTTTTCAGGTCCTGGGTTGTTTTTGTTTTTTTTTTAAATCTTTTTTGCTATCCATTTTCTTCCCATGGGTGAATTATTCCCATTTACATTCAATGTCATAGCTACTAGCTGTACACTTCCATCTATTCCATTCCTCCTCATTCTTTGTCCCTGTCTTCCTTCCTTCCCACCATAAAATGACATGAGGTTATAAGAATGCTCACAATGTTCTGCAATTTGAGGATGAAACTTCTTTTGTGGTAAGCAAAAGATAAAATAACTGGAGAAACAAAGGATTGATCTTTTGAGCATATCAATTTATTAAGCAATGAGTGCTTAATAAATGACCAATCAGGACCAGGCCCTTTCCTCAACTTATAAGCAGGACCTTGAATATAGGGGGAGACAGACTTTTATAAGTGAAAAACAATTCATATAATATGACTAATTAATTAAAAGGAAACAATACATTAAGTAATCTGATTTCGAATTGGATAAAAGATTAGGGACTTTCCAAGAAGAAGGAAAGAAAGAGTAAGGAGGTGCAATTCTCTGAATTCTGGAAAAGAGGTGTCCCACTCCTCCCCAACTATCAATAAACAATAAAAGAATCATGAAAAAAATAATTGGTTGATTAGTATGTGGTCAGTTTTCAGATAAGACATATGGGTCTATATAGCCTTCTACTAGTTAGTTATTGTTTATACACCTACTTGAGGAGGAATGAATTCCCTCTTTTCCTAAATTTGGGGAATTGTACCTATTCACTTTCCCCCTCCCAACGCAGAAAGTCCTTAATTTTCAATCTAATTAGAAATGACTATTGTTTTATTATGGTATTATTTCCTTTTAATTAATTTGCCATATTTGATTAATTATTTTTAATTCATGTCTTCCCCTGTATTTAGGGTTCTTCCCCATGTTGAGGAAAGTCCTGGTCCTGATTTGTTTACCAATTAGGCATGATTAATTAATACATTGATAGACTTAGAAGATAGAGCCTTTATTTCCTCAGCCATTTCATCTTTTGTGCTCCACACTTTCCCCAGAGTATTAGAAGGAAATGCAGGCCAGTGGGAGTATGAAACTCCTTACCTCTTTTATGATTATAATAGTATTATCCTTTATGATTATTTTAATAACATAATAAATTATTATTAGTCTTGAGTTGATAGTCAAATAATATAGTTTGCTTCATAAGAATTATAAAAATTAGCTAAGAAAAAATACATTTTAGGGTGGTATCAAATCTTGTTTATAGGTATTTTGACCTTAAACCTATAACCTAAGAGTTTCCACTTAGGGGGTGGAGGACTACTCTTTTTTGTATAACAAGATAGTCAGACAGGCACCCAACTGCTGATTCCTAGTATTTCATCATAATTGTCAGCAGAAAAACAATTGATCCCCAAACCCTTATTGCAGAGGCTTTGAACAAGATTGACCAAGAAATCAGACTCGGGTTACCACCCATAGTGATTATTTTTGTACTTTCCAGTTAATTCAGCACTTGAGTCATTGATTAAGAACTGCCCATGTGAACCATTTTGCATCCATTCTATTTTAATTTTGATTGTATTTTCTGTCACTGTCATCAGACTTCTTGGCATAAAAAAAGGCTAAGTCCTAAGGGTTGGGGTCTCTGGTTCTGATCTTGACCAGGGTCTGGCTTTATTGTAAAGCTGACCTCTTCTCAATAAACCCATTTGGTAGCTTGGAGTTTTGTACTGATGTGATCAGTCTTCACCACACCAGTAAACAAACTCATTTCAGCTCATATAAGGTACAGCAGAATCATTCATTATATGTTGACATCAAATCACATTTGATCATGCTTGCTGATTCCGGAGAAGTTTTGTTACTCACCAAAGACAGTGCATGTATTATTATTTCTTTCTTATAGATTGGATGACTGAGATTCTAACAAGTTTGTTGGCCAGTGTTATAAGGTCAGAGTGAAGAGTGTTCCAACATGGATTCAAAACAAGTTTTCCTGATTCCAAGTCCAGCATGTGTCCAACGCCAGGGAACAAGGAATGTGTTTTTGACTATCCTGTAGATCATGTACTGGGTTAGAGTTTTTTGCTTTGTTTTCCCCCAACTTGAAACCTTTTTACTGAAATTTGTTAAATAATAATGAACCATGGAAATTCATGCTGTGAACATGGGGCTGGGACATCTGGTCTCTGACCTTGCACAGGGTTGGACTGTGAGGCATAGATAAATAGATGAATTCTTCTGTTCCTTGACTTCTTTTTCTCTTGGCCTCTAAATCTGCAAAGCAGGTAAGATGATAGAGGGAATGTGATTTAAAAGAAAGATTACTGTCTTTTAAGTCAAGGGCATGGGTTCAAACCTGAGCTCTGGCTCATATATCTATCTATATGGCATTACCAATTCATTGAGGCTTCCTGAGCTAGTTCCTAGAACGAGAGGATTGGATTTCATCCTCTTTAGGGTCTCTTCCAACTCTTGGATATATGATCCTATGAACACTGCTGAAGGCATAACCACATTTGTTGTTTCTTGATGCCAATGTACCCAGTGAAGAAGGTTACTTGAGGCAGGATCCTGTGAGGTCTTTCTGAATCTCATTAAATAAAAGAATCAGCCAGAAAGTCACTAATGTATGTAATCAAGAACAAATCACTGGTAATCTGACACTGTGGTACCACTGTGGTATCTGTGGTGATTTGACTCAAAGGAGAACATTTCTTTTTGAATAGGAATTAAACTTCGATACCATGTTGGATGGAGAGTCAGAAGTCTCTAAGAACATTTCGCAGGAATTGCAGGATAAATTGGGACTTCTAGTTTGCTCCAGTGAAGTCTCTTTTGCTTCAGGGGCCCCAAACCTGGAAGTATCAGCATGGGCAGACCTCCTAAATCCCCCATTGTCATGACCTACTGCTCCTCAAACCTCCAAGCCAGTGAAATTTGCAGGACTCCTCATAGTAGAAGGAATAACTTGGGTTTGAACTGATTTCAGCCTGGATTTCAAGAAGGAAGACACACTCAAATGAGGAAGTCTCTTGAAGAAGAGATGGAGAGGTTCCAAGCTAGCCTGAAGGCCCTGAGGGAGCTGAGAGTCTGAAGGGAGCATTTCATTGGAAGATGTCAGGGGTTAGGTTTGGGGCAGGTAGAGTGGAGGTGTATGAAATGCTTTATCATAACATCACATGATTCACTCTTGGGGAGAGACTGGGCAGCCTTGCAGGGCACAAATAGCCCTGTGGATTCAGAGAGTCCCAAAGCATTCTCAGCTTCCTGAAGCCCAGTACCTTGGGACCTAACATTCCTACCATGAGACCTTTGCTTGCTGTTCTTCTCATGGCTATGGTGGCGGTTTTCTGGTGTGAAGGTAAGTGACCAGTAAGTTCTGCCTCCTGGGGAGAGCCACGTCCCCCAGTCTTGTCCCCCTGGAATCAGGAAACCCATTAGAGAAGAGAAATGACTCATTCAGTTTAGATCTCAGGATATTTCGTGCTCCAGATTGCTCTATTTCAAAGACCTCAAAGTATAAGGTATGAAGAATCCACAAGAAGTCCTGTGGATCATTCCCCATCATTCCCCTGCCTGTCCAGGCAGACCCACTCATAAAACAAGTGCCAAATTCTATCCATTCCTTCAACCTTTGGTCTCTGTGCTAAAGAGTCTTCAATCAGGAATTCTTTCAAGGATGGGGAAAGGATTGGAGGTCAGCAACAAGAGGTTATACAACAACTCAAAGCAGCCCCTTTCTCTGTCATCTTTTCTCTTTGTGTGTTCTAGCTACTCCCATGGATCTGTTTAGGAAGTTCATCATAGATAACATAATTTTTCTGAAAGAAATAATTCGGGTTGTATTGGAAAAGAAGGAATGTGTGAAACAACTAAGTGAAGAACAAATTAAGTTCCTGAGTGATTTCATGGTAATGTCTTCTGCTTATACTTACCTGTTGCTTTGTTTTATTTGATTTAGATTTTTTTCAATTACATGTAGAAACAATAATTGTTTCCTGACACTTTGGAGCGTCTGATTTTCTCCCTTTTCCCCTCCCCGAGGTGGTGAATAATCTGATACAGTGTCTTCATGTATTAAATATTTCCATATTCCTCGTGCTATGACAGAAGACACACATCACCCATATGATAAAAAATTCATGAAGAAGATACAGTGGAAGATGACCTGCTTTGATCTTTGATCTTTGACTCGAATAGTTCCTTCTTTGGCGTTTTTTTTGCCATTTAACATTTTTTATAATGAGTCCCTTGGGGTTATCTTTTTATCTGTTATTTTGAGCCCCACTCCAGACCTGAGGAATAAAAAACTAGATATCCCAGATTCCTAGACCAGTCTTTGTATAGAGAGCTGAACCAGGCTCCTTTCCTTGGATTCACAAGCTGAGCCAGGCTCTCTACTGTAGGTCAGCAAGCTAAGTCAGAGTTTGGAGCTGGGATAAGAGCACTGAGCCTGGCTCCTTTCCTCAGATTAGGTTTCTGAGGTATATTCCCTTCCCTGGGCTAGGGCTGAGCCTGGGTCCCCCTTTCTTCCAGTCTGATGAGCAGCCTAATATGCTTCCAGAACAGGCGAAGGATTATAATGACTTTAAAGGATTTTGCCAAATTCTCCTCACTTTCTTCTCTCCCTGAATCAAAGCTGAATCCCTACTCTCCGGCTGCTGGAATCTCTATGGACTGGCTAGAGCAACAGGGATGTAAGAGTTTTGTGATAAGGGATGAACAGTTTGCAAAAGAAAACTAGTATAATTTCCTCCTAAACCCCTGTTCCTTCCTCCCCTTCCCAACCAATAAATCTGAATTATTTATATGTTCCCTCTTGTTCTTTCCTCACCAAATTCCCAACATAACAGTTTGTACTAACTCAATTCCCCAATAAAGAACAGGACTGCATTCACATATTTCTCTCTTTTCCAGGAAAATTGGAAGAGTATGGGAAAATCTTTCTCCTAGGCTAGGAACTTTCTGGAGCCAAATGACCTTATTGTCAACCAAGAGCCCACTCACTGTAGAATGTAGACCTAGATGTTGCCTGTGACCCTCTGGACTCACACCAAAGCTTCTCCTCAATAAATCTAATGCAATTCATCCCTGAATCTGTCCTCATTTTTAGTTGGCCGTGTCTAAGGTTTTATGGTGGGAGGTAAAGGAATCAAGAAATCACTATGTGGGTGAAAGAGTGGAAGACTTGAGTGACTTTTACAGCATTCCACTTAATCATTCTCTAAAACCCAGAGGATCCAACCCATGACCTTTCCATGATGGCCTGAGGGATGGGGATTCCATCTGACCTGTACATTATGTTTGTTCCTCATTGTCAAACCCAGGAAAGGGGACAATGCAATGTTCTGGCAACCATACCTCTGTTTCCTGGCCTAGCTCCTCAGTGTCCAACTTGGACTGCCAAACTTCTTGGTTTGAATCTGTCACCCTGGAAGAACACAGAACTACTAAAGTAGTCAGGAAAACCAAGTCTTTAATCCGGAAAGAGATGGGTCATTAATAATTGGCCATAATAATTGGCTGCTCCGCAGAGCCAAGAGCCAAACACTACAGAGTCTGGGGACGGTGTCTCTGAGAGGACCACCAAGCTAGATGATTCTCCAAAGAATAATAGAACTTGGGGATTTATATACCTTTTGGGGAACTAGGGACAGAGAAGTATGGTTGATTGGCTTTACAATGGCTACAAGGAAATGGGAGGTCCAAGATAGGATAATCAGGGAGAGGCTGATGCTTTACAATGGATAGAAAAGGAAGGGGTCCAGTCTAGGACTGGGCTATCTGGGAGAGGACTCTGATATAATGGGAGAAACTTCTAAGACAAAAAGGGTACTTTAACATTTGATTCTGCCTGCTAGTTCCATCTAAACTGGAATCATTAAGTACTCTAAGGTCTATTGTTCAGTCTGAACCAGGTGAGTCTGGGATTTCTATTATGGGCGAGTTCTCAGGGGACAGGGGAAACTTGGGGTTCCCAAAAAATCCAGTTGACAAGGCTAAAACTGAAATCCACCCAAAGAGCCATCTTATCCAACAAGCATTGGCCAATCCACAGCTATGTGTGTGTAGGGGAATGTCTTCTGTTCTAAGGGAGATAGAAAGCTTAGAAAAAGAAATGACTCTGGCTCCCATGGAGGTAATAATCTATTAAAAACACAAGTAGGGGAGCAGCAACTCCAGCAGTTCTTCCTCTGGAAGTTTCTCAAACAGTTCAATATCTGTCATAAGTCAGAAGGTTGGGACTACAAAATAAAAACACAAGTTACTAGAATACAAATTCTTACATGACAGATTCATGATGGAGGTGTTGACCAAGTCAGAGAGAAGCGTAGATGGCTTTTCCCCAAAATGTGCAATTGAGAACACGGGGTCCTGATGGATTTGGGGTATGTGAGGCTGTTTATAGGCAGGTGATAATCAATCCATAAACATTTAGTAGGCACTGACTCTGTGCCAGGTACTGGGATAAACTGAAGGGGAAAAAGGCAAAAGACTTAAGAAGTCAATAGAAGGAAGAGATGAAAACATCACAAGCAAAAGGAGGTGGCTAGTGGATCAGTGCTGCAGGAGAGAATGGATGGAAGTGAAGAGAAAGCAATTAGCCTTAGGAAAAAATCAGGATACTCCTAGCTCTGATAAGGTATTGAGGGGACAAGGATTTATTAGGTGCTTACTAGATGCTAGGCATGGTGCTGAGTGCTGGGGTTACAAATGAAAGAAAAGAGAGTGACCTGTGGAGAATAAATGAATAAGGGGCAGCTGGGTGTCTCAGTGGATAGAGAGCCAAGATGGGAGGACCTGGTTTCAAATCTGAATTCAAACACTTCCTAGTTGAGTGACCCTGGACACTTAACCCTTATTTCCTAGCCTTGGAACTGATATTTGCTATTGATTCTAAGACAGAAGGTAAGGATTTTTTTTTAAAAAGACAGACAGAATGAATGAATGAATGAATGAATGAATGAATGAATGAATGAAAAACATTTGTTAAGTTCTTACTCTGGGTAAAGCACTATGCCAAGTGGAAAATCCAAACAGTTTCTGCTCTCAAGGAGCTCTCATTCTAAATGGAGAGAGCACATGCATGGATTTCAACTGTAAGACAGATGAAAAGTTTCCATCATCCTTGGGGTGCAGAGGCAAGGTATAAGGAAACCTGTATTCTTCAATATCATTTCTACTACTAATCATTAGTTTCTAATATTGAAGCAGTTGAGGCATTGAACCAAGGACTCTGGTGGCAAGATTTTTTCCCGAGTATTTAATATATTGATGAGGTTGCTCAGTGGCTAGAGTGCTGGACCTGAAGTCAAGAAGACTCAGCTTCCTGAGTTCAAATATGGCCTCAGACACTATGAAAAATTCTCATGTGGGTTTCAGTTACCTGGGGAGGGAGGCTAAAGACTGGGAAAGCAATGGGTAAAGGTTGAGGACTAGAGAGGGAGAGACATGGGTTGAACAAACAGACAAGGAATACAGAGAAAGAACTTCAGCACTGTGTCAGCTGGCCAGCGCACAGAGAGGGTCTGACCCACTGCACTGTTTATTATAGGGTTTTTCAGCATTGGGGGCTTGGGGGATGTCAATCAAACAAGGGAAACCATAAAGGTATTAACATAATGTTGGTGTCCAATTACAAGATAAAGGAACACAAAGTCTGGTATTCAGGAAGAGTCTTTAGCAAATCTATCCTATCTAGTGAAAAAACTTTTCCCTTGCTGGAACCCTGGTTCAGACCTATTCAGTTGGAAAGTCAGGCCTCTGAGTTTTCAAAAGGCCCTTTCAATCTGTCTGCCATCCTCTGTAGCTCTTCACAATAACAGAGGCGTAATTTTTAAGTTTCACCAAATTTGTCCCATCCAATTTAAGGATTCATAAATCAATTGTGTGAAATATTACAAATATATCCATAATCTGGTCCATGAACACTTTCCTTATTAGAGTCAGCTTTTGAATACATCTTTAATATCTTCATGATTCATTGCCTTCAGACACTTACTAACTGTATCACTCTGGGAAAGTCACTTAACCCTGTTGGCCTCAGCTTCCTAATCTGTAAAATGAGCTGGAAAAAGAAATGGCAAACCATTTTGGTATCTTTGCCAAGAAAACCCCAAATGGGATCATCAAGAGTAGGACACATCTGAAATGACTAAACAACAAATTTAATAGACTTAGTCTCTGAGGAAGCAGGGGCCCTAGCCTCTACAGGAGCAGTTACCCAGTCATATCTCTAATGTGGTTTCCCAGGAAGATGGCTATGGATGCTGGGCTGGACTAGTGGTCCTGGAGAGTGCTACTGCTTCCAGGACTCTTGGATTTACTTGCTCAGTGACACATTGTAGGCACTTAATAAGTTCTAATTGGCTGATAGACTGGCAGTTGGTCAGTATTTGGTGTTGGTGACATCAAGAAAAATGAATCTCTTCCCCACAGTGATTGCTTCCCTCAATAATGGCTATGGAGCCCAGGCTGAAAGCAAAGCTAGTGTCTTGGGGGCACTGCTATTCTCAAGGCTCTAGGATTCAGGGTTTTGTGCTATTCCAGTTGGGTTCTAAGAAGAAGTGATGATTAAGGTAATGGTGGTAGACTTGCCTGACACATGCTACCTTCTGTCTCTCCCTTTGGGCATCTTGCTGCTTCAGCTGGTTTAGTTTTCCTCCCTAATGGTGGCAGTTGAAGAAAATGGGAAATTATTCTGAAAAGTTTTGGGAAGTGGAGGAAGAGAACCAAGGGAAGTCATGCTGGATGCCATCCTTCTATTAAGCAGGAGACTTCCACTTCCTGTTGACGCAGGCAACAAAATTGGGGTCTTTTCCAAACAACTGACATCTCAGGCAATCTCCATGGTGAGGAAACAAGCTTTATTGAGAATCAGAGAAAGGTGGTGCAATGCTCCTGGTGATGGAAAGGCTTAGTGGTAGAAAGACCCCAAGAGGGTTTCCAGAATACTTTTCCTCTTGCTTGGTCATCAGGGAAGGAGTCAGTTGTTTGGGTGGTTACAGCTGTAAAGGTTATAATTATGGTTGAGACTGAATGTAATAATTATATTTGGTCTCCAAGTATTTTATTTATAAAATCCTAAGGAAACACCCAAACTCAGCTGGAAATTTTATGGTGATTTAATTGATATAGTGGAGGAGATTAAGAAGGAAGAAGGAAGGGGCTAGTACTGGGCAGGAAGATTAGGAGATCTAGAAAGTAAGGTTTTGAGTATGAAGGAGGAAATAATCAGCCTGACCTCCAAAGGGGCTCAGCTAAGATGCCCGAACCTGAATCAGCTCAAGGGCAAAACTCACCACCAACACTTCAAGATGTCGAAGCACCTCACACACTCTCAGCCAGAGTTGCCTCTCCAGGGAAAGAGCAAGAGAGAGGAAGTGATATGCCTTATATGGATGGTTTTACGTCACTTTCCTGCATCTCATCTGTACCAATGATTACTTAGCTTGACTTAGGACAGCCCAGGAGGTCTGTCCGTTTTTCTGCACATGTCTGTTAAAGGCCATTTCCTCAGATAATTAAATCTTGAGTTTGATGTAGACCTTCCTAATCTTGTTAAACTAAGAAGGGTGGAGAAATGTAGAGTTTCTGAAACCTGATTCTGTTATTCCAAGTATCTCCATTGTTACTGATCAGGAAATAGTTAAATCAGATCTTCTAAAGTATAGTATGATTAGGGTGGAATAGTTTTAAAATTCACACAGCCCTGTCATACCCCAGGAACTGATGTCACTTTACCCATAGTTCACCTTGTTCTGGGGAGACTTATCCATGGTTCACCTTGTTTCCCTACTGGGAGTGGGGAGCAAACTGCAACGCAAACAGGATACCAAAGACACACTACACACCCTGGGGTGAGTAGGTTATTTTTGCCTGATTCTGCACAGGCTCCAAATGAGGGAAAGTCCCTGGTTTGCTGTGCCCCTGCTGATTGGCCAGTTACAGAGCTTCTGCCTACATCTTTATAGCAACCTCTCAGCATCCGTACACCAACCTAGTTGCATGGTGGCTCATACCAGTGTAGAAGGAAGACCTAACTCAGACACTTGAGAAAAGAGGAAACTTTTCAGAAGTCACTAGGAAAAAAGAACAGGAGTTAATAAGAGCAGAAAGCAACAACTATCAAGTATCAATGCAGGCCTGTATAAACTTTACAGCAGGGGTCCCCAGACTACAGAAGGGGCACCTCTTTCATTGGTGGTAAGTGAGAGGAGCACTATATGTGGTGGCACCACAAAGCACAGCATCGCTCATGTACAGTACTACTTCTGGTGACATAATCCTTTGTGTGGCGCCTTAGAACGAGGCACTGGGCAAAGGATTATGTGACTGCACAATGGAAGATGTCAGTATGGTGAGTGGCGATCTGGGGGAGGGGATTCCACACTGTGTATACTGCTGCCCAGTTAGGGTTAAGTTTTTACAGTCTGGCCCTCCAATGGTCTGAGGGACAGTGAACTGGCCTCCTGTGTAAAAAGTTTTGGGACCCCTGCCTACAGGGAGGAAAAGGAGAATGCAAGGTAGGGTCAGGAGTCATGAAGAAGGCCAGGAAAATGACCTGGAAGGCCATTAATGACAGTAATCAGGATAACAAGAAGGTGATATAGTTTCCATTGAGAAATGGTCATTGAGAGAATGAAGTAGAGACCTTGCAAGTTCTGGGAGTAGGAAAAACATCTCACTCATCTTGCCATTTCCACTGGGGGCAGATGATAGCATCTTTTAACTGGCAGGAAATCCAGAAGATGATTAGAATAGTAAAAGTTCTGAAAATCATTCCAATGAGGACCAAGCAAAGGGATGGGAGATATTTTTGCTTGGAGGAGAGGAAGGAAAGAAAGAACAAATGAATGAAGGAACAAAGGAAGGAAGGAAACAATCATTTCTTAAGTGCCTACTATGTGCTGAAAATTATGCTAATGACTTCACAAATATGATCTCATTTTTTATAGTTGAGGAAAATTAGGCAGACAGAGGTTGTGACTTGCCCAGGGTCAAACAGCTAGTAAGTGTCTGAGGCTAATTGAACTGACATGTCCCTGTGCATGTTTTAGTGCAGCTGGTTGCCTCTGAGACATAATGTAGGAGGATCTGTGATGCTTTCATGTGGAAGAGGGATTCACCTTGTTCTGTTTGGCACCAGAGATCAGAAATAAGAGAGCAGTCGGTCAAGGGTGACAGGAGACAGATTGAGACTTCAGAATTTGGAGGACCTCCGCAGGCACACAGTGCAACCCAAACTCAAAAAGGAATTCTCATTGTAACACACCTGCCAAGTGGTCATCTAGTCTCTGTCTACAGACCTTTAAGGTCAGAGAACCCACCACCTCAGATGGCAGATTATTGTCCTGTTGGACAGCTCTAACTGGAAGGGAGTCTTTCCTGGTTGTGTCTAAACTCCCTTATTTGTTTGTAGTTCTGCTCTTTGGAGCCAAACAAAACAAGACTAATCCCTCTTCCACATGAAAGCCCTTCAGAGGTGTGATCAGAGCTAACACATCCCCCTTCCTATAATCATTTCTTCTCCAGGATAAACATCTCCACTTCCTTTAACCCATCACCATATGATGTGAACTCAAGACCCTTCATCGTCCCATATGCCCTCCTCTTGACACTTGCCAACTTATAAAGGTCTTTTTAAACCTAGACACTGAGAATTAAACACAGCACTCTGGACAAGGTATGTCAAGGACAGAGGACAGGGCCCCTCTCAGTGCAGCCCAGGATTTCATTAGCTTTTTATTTTTCCTGCCCCATCACACAACTAACTCAAACTGAGTCTGTCATCTATTAGGAGTAAATAATTTTTTTAATCCCTTACTTTCTATCTTAGAATCAATATAGGTTTCAAGGTAGAAGAGTAGTAAGGGCTAGGCAACAGGGGCTAAATGACTTGCCCAGGGTCACACAGGTAGGAAATATCTGAGGCCAGATTTGAACCCAGAATCTTCTGTCTCTAGGCTTGACTCTCAATCGACTAAATTACTTAGCTGCCCAGTCAATGACTTTCATATGCCATAATTTGTTCAGTCATTGCCCAACTGATGGACATCTTCTAAATAATTTCCAGTTCTTTGCCATTATGAAATGAGGTGCTACAAATATTTTATACACATAGATCCTTTTCCTCTTTGATTTCTTTGGGAAATGGAATTGCTAATGGGATTTCTGGATCAAAAGTTATGCATAAGTTTGTAATCTTTTGCTCATAATTCCAAACTGCTTTCTGGAATGGCTGGATCATTTCCGAGCTCCAATAACTGTGTATTAATGTGCCTTTGTCCCAGAGCTTCTGGATTTAGAGATGGAAGTCCAATATTCTCATTTTATAGAGGAGGAAACAGAGAATTTAAGGGAATTCCCCAGAGCTGTACATAGTATCTGAGGTAGGATTTGAGCCTGACTCAAAAGTCCAGAACACTATTTGCTACACCCATCCTATCTCTCAAAGTTGTTCTTTTCTTGCTAATAGCTGGACTATTATATATAGTAACTATAACTATGTGATGTTTTAGTTACTCACAACAGAGGGCAAAACAAGTACCCACATTCTAGCTTCGAGAGTACAAAGATATGGTTACAATACCTTGTGGCCATAGGAGGGACCAGCATTGAAAGTTGGGATCCTTCTCTTTGGGGCTATTTTTGGTGTTTTCTCCATTAGAATTCCCAAGAAGGGGGTAGAGGGGACACTGTAGACAGAGCTCTCCAATTCCCCAAACTTAAGAGAGGAAGCCCTGTGCATGGGTGTGAAGATTAGATTTGGCTATCTCTTGATTGTAACAATGAAGGTACTTAGCTCTTCCTTGATAGTGAAGATTAAATTGTCATCCTCTGCCTATTTTTAGATTTTAATCCCCAAAGTGTTATCTCAGTATTTAAAGTAGATCTACGCATTTTAACTACAAAAGGTGTTAACTAACCAAAAAAGGTGTTAACTAAACACAAAAGGTATTAACTAACTACAAAAGGTGTGAACACCCATTTCATACATTGAGTGGGCTGTCTTGGAGAGGAGTGTCAGCTGTGATTGGGAGATGTAAAATTTAGGGAAGGTGACACAAGAGAAAAAGATCTTTAAATAGAGGAAACAGAGGCACATAAGGATCAATCAAGAGAGATCAAATCAGTTACTTGGAGTTGTACTGAGAGAAGATTAAGTCACTTGGAGTTGGACTGGAGATAAATCATTCAGACTTGAAGTGAAGACACTTGGCTGTGGAACTGGACCCCTAGAGGAGCTCAAACTGGACCCCTAGAGGAGCTTGTGCAGGAGACCTCAGACTGCTTTTATTTTAGGTGGTCACTGTAGTGAGTGTAAAGGCTGACTTAGTTTCCTTGCCTTTTTGGAGGTGTAAACCTCCAAGAAAGGCCCATCGTCTTGTGACTCCTTTTCCCTGGCTGGGGCTTAGAATTTCTACCTGGCTCTGAGGAAGCAGAGCTCTTTCTCTCTCTCTCTCTCCCCTTTTATCTCTTCCTTAATCTCTTCCCTCTATTATAAAAATAAACTGCCAGTAATTCCATTTACTTTAGTAATTTATTTTTGGAATTTAGTAATTAAATCCCTGGTGACCACCAATTAATTATTAAGTCCAATCATAATAAATTTAACACAGTCATATGGAAGAGATATCTGCCCTCGTGCCAATGGAGGAGGTGAAAAAGAAACTGTCATCTCCCACAGAATAAGTATACAAGGTTATTTCCCCCCAAAGTGCCCTTGTTGGCAGCAGGAGTCTTACATAATGAGAAGGCTGAGTTTTAGTTTATAAGGAAATATCTCCTGGTTTCCAGGGAGAAGGGAGAGAGTAGGATTTGGTAAATAGTAGAGAATGATTGTTTATCTTGGAGAGTCCTATAAGGACTTCAGTAAATAGATAACAATCATCTGTCACTGGAATACTCCTAGCTTGTATGCAACATCAATGCACAAGGAGATTGTGACAAGGGCTTTACAATTCCCCTGTTGAGTCTGCCTCTGGACTAAGCACTAAAGCCTATTTACAGAACTAGAACAGAAATAAACTTTAGGCTATAATCCTGGCCTCATTCCTAGGGAGGAAAGGGAAAACAGCAAAGTCAAGCCTCATTTACCTGTTTTTTGGCACGGTTCTGCAGAAGGGTCCCCAGGTCCTGACTGTTAAAACAAATACATTCCCAACACATGCCATTACAACCCTCCCACACCATTACCCTAAAAGGATTCCTACATGACTGGGAGGTCCATAGACCTCCCAGAGCCCACTGCCTTGGAATCATGGTCAAAGGAGCCAATTCTACCTCAGCTAAAGAATTGATTGCCACCATATACAGTTCTCCAGGATGCATTCTGTGCTCCTCCCATTGACCATCAATGAAAGAGGTGCCCCTTCCAGAAGTGCAGTGGGGGCTGGATAAATGGCCTCAGAGAGCCATATGTGGCCCTCGGGCTGCATTTTGGAGACCCTTGTTCTAGCCCCTTTAGAACTCCCAGGCTTCTCTCTCTGCTCCTCCTCTGCTGCCCTTCAGTTGATCTCTCTTTCAGCTTGGCTTCTCATTGAAACCCCTTGGATCTCTCTTTCTTACATTACAACTGCCAAAGCAACTTAAGAGCAGACTCTTAAAGTCCATTGTTGTGGGATTTGGTGTGTTGGCTGATGGAAGTGAATGTGTTCCATTCAGAAAGCATCTTGTCACTTCATCAAAGTCCCAATGGTCAGATTTAACCATGTCGTCCTGTTGCTCAAAGCCTTTCAAGGGCTCTCTATTGCTTCAATAGAAAAACACTAACTCCTTAGACTAGCCCAGAGTGTCTGGAAGGTCAGGAGAGGACGGCTCTGGAAGAAGAGGCTCTGAAGGATCGACTTTCTTTCCTCTCCTGGCTGTGCTTCAAAACCACGACCACACATGGGCACCTTCCCCTCTCACCCCTTTGTATGGTGTCTTCCCCCATCAGAGTGTAAGTTCTCTGATGACAGAGACTGCCTTTTTTCTCTTATTTTTGTATCTTCAGCACTTAGTGCAGTGTATGGTACATGGTAAGCACTTAAATGCTTGTTACATTGGCTTGTCTATCACTCTGGTTATAATCTATCTTCCAACTTTATTTCATTCAGTTTTTCTTTACTCACTCTACAGTCAACCCAACCTGAAGAGCAAGCTGTTCCACTAGTCATCTTCTCCACTCCCCTTCTTCCTATGGATTCACAAACATTATCTCCTTGCATGGAATATACTCCCTCCACATCACTGCGCCACTCAAGGACCACTTCCTTCTTGAAGCCTTCTGAGATCAACCATCCCTCAATGGCTCTGTTTCATCAGAAGAGACCTCTCCATTTTCGAATTATTATGTCATTTTATCTAAGCTTCTGCTTTGTCCCTCCTCCAGCTGATTTTTTTCTTTTGAAATAAATGGTAGGGATTTGGGGATGGGATTAGATGTTATTTAGGCCAGTATCAGAAGAGTAACCTGGTTTGGGGAAGGTCACCCAAGCCCAGCACAGGCAGAGCCAGACCCTGAGATAAGACCCACACAGAACCCTATGTTATAAAATAACAGTTGTTTAATCAAATAGGGACAGGTTAGAAGGGATCTGGATATAACTTACTCTAATAATAACTACTTATGCTTCCCCAGATCTACAAATCTCTTCACAGAGATTGCTTCTGAGTGTTTTCCCTACTCTACTCCTATACTCTCTATTTAACCAAATTATTGTATTCAGCTCAGCTAACACTAAACCCCCTTTTGATGGCCTAAGGAAAGGGTCTGTGTGTAAGCCTGACAGGGCCCAAAAATGGACCAAGATCCAAGGATTTGGGTCAGGTCTCACTATCAGCTATCAATTGTTACAGGAGCAGCATAGGAACTCAGCAGATGTCAAATAGCCAACAGGGTACAGGATAATCCAAACAGCAGGTAGGATGTAAAGATCAGGCAGTCAAATGCCACAGAGAAAAAGCTAATCTCCTCAGGCCCACCCAGAGAGAGGAAAGTCACAGCTCCCAGGCTCAACTGTCTCTCTCCAATAGCAGCTACTCTACCCCAGATCAGTAGCATGTGAATTTTAGATTTTCTCCACCCTGCTTAGTCTTTAGAAATTCTAGCAACCAGGAATGTATACACCCCCACTTAAGGATTAACTGTGAGGAGGATGGCCTATGACCGACATGTGCAAGCAAGTGACAAATAAGAAACAACTGACATACCCCTTGGGCTGTACTAAGTCAAGCTTAAGCTACCATTGGTACATGTGAGACATAGGAAGAGTTGTAAAGAATGGTCTATATATTTTGTGTCATTTCCTCTCACCAGGGCGCTCCCCCCCCCCCGTCTCTGTCTCTCCCTCCCTCTGTCTCTTTCTCTGTCTCACCCTCCCTCTCTTTTTCTTCCTCCCTCCTTCTCTCTCTCTCTCTCTCTCTCTCTCTCTCTCTCTCTCTCTCTCTCTCTCTCTCTCTCTCTCTCTCTCTCTCTCTCTTCTCTCTCTCTCTCTCTCTCTCTCTCTCTCTCTCTCTCTCTCAGAGACGTTGGGCTCTTTCAGCATTAGGAGCTCATGGCAGTATTCTTAGCATGCTTGGTGAGTGGTTTAGGCTGATTCCTTTTTTTCCTTTATCTCCTAAAACACTATCCTCCTAGGAGGCCCCTCATCTCGGAGGAGGCCTCATGGCTGGAAGCTAAGCTAGATTGAGAAGGCCCCTTGGCCTAGGCCTCTGAACTCTTCTCAGGCTTGCCAGAGCAATCCAATCTCCCTTTCCTCTCTGTCTTCTTCTTAATTTCTTCCTTCTATTGTAATTAAAATCATCATAAAAATCCCAAACTGATTTGAGTAATTTATTGGGATTGAATTAATCCCTGGTGACCACTAGTATAATATATTCAGTCAATAACCCCTAATTTTTACCCTTTACAAGCACTAAGTTTTCTGAATACATTTCCATGAGCATCCTAGGGCCTCATTCTAAGGAGCTGAGTCACTCTACAACTTCCCTAGAGAACTGGTGACCAGATACATAGAATGTTCAGAAAATTTCCACAAATTTCATATTCGAAATTTCAGTCCAATTTCATGTCTAATTTTGGTGGTCCATAAAAAATCATAATGTCAAGAAATTCTAATATTTTAGCAGCCAGTTATTGAGAGATGAGTATTAAAAAAGAAATAAATTCTTAGGTGGAAAAATATTGAAAGCTACTCAAGATGAAGATTGCACAGATTCTTCATAAGATCTTGTGTGCATGTCCATAGTATGTTATTACTGGATGCCCCCTAGTGGAGAAGACCAGCCCAGAGATTGCTAATCATCAAGAGTAGCCCATCAAGAACTACTAAAATAAAGGATAACAAGGTCTTGCATGAGACAATATAAGAATTTCATTGAATTGTTTTGTTGACTTTTGCATTTCATTTTATTTTCCCAGGGTGTCCCAACTAGGAAGTGTCTGAGGCCAGATTTATAATCAGGTCCTCCCAAACCTAGCTTCCCCAATGAGCCCATGTTCTGATGGGGAGACAATTAGGTAGAAATAACATGTGTGTGTGTGTGTGTGTCTATGCGTGTGTACATGTGCGTGAGAGAGAGAGACAGAGACAGAGAATAAAAGGCATTCTGAGAGGTGAAGGCATTAGTAGTTGGGTAGGATGAAAAATATTTCCTGTAGAAGGCGGAATTTGAGCTGAGTCTTGAAGGGACATAAAGAAACTAAGAGGTGAACACAAGGAGCGGATCCCATTATTGGGCATCGCTTCAATTTCTAATTCTTTGCCACTACAAAAAGTTGCTATAAATATTTTTGTATAAATAGGTCTTTTCCCCTTTTCTTTGCTCTCTTTGAGATACAGACCTGGTAGTGGTATTCCTGGGTCAAAGGGTATGCACAGTTTTAGAACCCTTTAGGCATGGTTCCAAATTGTTCTCCAAAAATCCACCAACAGTATATTGGTGTTCCTGGGCATGTATCTCAAGAAGATCAATCATAAAAAGGTTCCATATATAAGCAAATCTTCATATAAGTGCTTTTTATAATAGCAAAAATACTGGAACCAAAGTGAGTGCCCACTGATTGGAGCATGGCTGAGTGAATGGAAATAGAAATGACAAACATAAGGAGTTCAGAGAAACATGAGAAAGCTTGTCCGGTGTAATACAGTCAAAGCAATAATCCCTTATTAAACACTTGCCTGTCACTGTCCTATATGCTGGGAATACAGAGACCAAGACAAAACAGTCCTTGTTCTCAAGGAGTTTATATTCTAATTGTAGAACAAAGGAAGCAGATCCAAAAGAACAATGATGACAATAATGTAAATGAAGGCAACAGTAAAAGGAAGATGGCCTCAGATTCATTATAGTGGACAGCCTTTGTCCTAAAGAACAAAGAATTAAATGTGTACTCTTCCTTTTGACAGAAAGGGGGGAGATTAGGGACAAGGGAAAGGAAATATGAGTACATGAGATCACATGGTATCAGACATGACAGTGTAGTCAATTTTATTTAAATGTTTCAGGGTGAATGAAAGGAGTCCCAAGGGTTCATCAGCAGGGAGGATGGCAAGGTTCAGGGGTCCTTAGAATGCACTGGCATATCAGATTACAGGGGTCCAGAGAACATTGAGGAATGGTAAGTGGAATGGCTTAGACGACTTAGAATGAAGTGGCAAGACAGGAAATGGAGGACTGTAGGGTTTTTTTATACACAGTGCAGAAACTTCAGTGTTTTGCAGGAAGATCACTTTCTTTCTAGAAGTGCTTCTTTTTATTGAGCATCCATCTTCTTCTTTTTAATGTTTAAACTCAGGTTTCTAGTGTACATTACCTTGGGTCACATCTTGAGCTCCTTGAAACACCTTCCATTACTTCCTATGATTTGTGATGGATGCAGAGTAGTCTTGCATTATTTGAATTTCCTCTCTTTTATATTTAAGGTCTTTTTCTGATTACTTGTGGAATTAAGTTAAGCACTATGTGTCTTGGAGTTTACAACACTGAGAAGTAAAACTCTTTAAATTGGCACAATTTTCCGTGTCAAAAATTCTTGACAATTTTCTTATCAAGAAATAATAATTTCTTACATTATGATGTGTGGGTTGGAGGACTTGTGTTCTTCTGAGAGTCGTATAATCCTTACATTGTCTTGAAGCATCCTGTATTTAAAATCAATATGCTATGCTTATAGAGAAATCATGTTTTCTTTTAACATTATTGTGTTTTGATTTTTTCCTTCCAGATTAGCCTTCATTTCTGTACACTTGCATTACCAATGAGTTCTCTTATGTTTCTTTGGTGAGATTTATCACTATGGATTCAAGTTTCTTTACTCTCTTAATTATGTTTGTAGTGCATAAATTCTACTTTCACAGTTTTTATTTTTCTTAAACTATTCAGTAGCATTGCACTATGGTTCTACAGTATCTTGGGAATCCATAAGGTTCTTTTCTTCATTGGGTGTTGATTCATTTTCCTTTGTCTTATAGTATCAATAGATGTCTGGACTAATTTAGATGATAGGGATGTCATATTCCCTTCCATTTTTAATGTCTCCCCATTGATTCATCTGTTTGTACTCAATGTCTTTCATGGGGGTGGGGAATGTGTGTGTGTGTGTGTGTGTGTGTGTGTGTGTGTGTGTGTGTGTGTGTTCCCCTCCCAAGATCATTGGTAATTTCTCTCTTTTTCCCCTTATGCTTCCCGATTGCCCACATTTTTGAATTCACTTTTTTTCATTTTTTTAAATATATTTTATTTGATCATTTCCAAGCATTATTCGTTAAAGACATAGATCATTTTCTTTTCCTCCCCCCCACCCCCATAGCCAACGCGTAAGTCCACTGGGCATTAGATGTTTTCTTGATTTGAACCCATTGCTTTGTTGACAGTATTGAATTCACTTTTTACTAGCCTCAGTCTGCCCTGGTGCAGGAGGTGGATGGAAATGCAAAGCTGCGTTTTGTTGCAAGACTATGGGTTGCCTTGTTTAGCTATTTCAGAGCTTGGTGATCAGTGTGGGGTGTGAATAGGTTAAAGATTAGCTTTTTCTGTTGTTAGTTCATCTGGTTATTGTTCCCTTGTTCAGGTTTTTTGGAATCTTGGACCAGTAGTTTCAAGCTCAAATAGAAATAGATCTTCATGGGCTACAAATTAGAAACTTAGAAAACCACAAATTAACATTATCTCGGTTTTATTGGAGTTTTATTTATTTTGTTAAATATTTCCCAATTACATTTTAAATTTGGTTTAGACCTTATTTGGTAGTTTCCCAGTCCACACAGGACCCACGGGCAATGGGTCTGACACTTCTCTCTTAGATTATGGATATGATGGAAATGGTTTATCTCTTATACATAATTCCAGTTTGGGGGAGGTTTAAGAGGTCATAAGGGTGAGATAAAGTGCCTAGTGTTCCATCTTCACTTTTTAAAAAATTGGCGTTCATAGAAGAATTGACTGAATGTCAAAACCATAACTAGGGGTTTGGGGATAGAAGACAGAGAAGGCTAAGAACTGTGAGCCAACTCAGCATTCTATGAAGAGAAAACTAGCTTCTCCAAGATGAGTTCTGGTTTGTTATTGTGAATTTTAGATTTACTCCACCCTGCTTAGTCTAGCAATCAGAAATGTATACACCCCTACTTAAGAATTAAGTATCGAGGAGAATGGCCTATGGCAGACATGTGCTAGCAAGAGGTAAATAACAAACAACTGACAGACCCCTGGGCTAACCTAAGTCAAGCTTAAGCTACCACATGTGAGATGAAGGAAGTGATGTAAAAAAAAAGTTTATATATTTGCATCACTTCCTCTTGCATCTCTCTCTTTTCACGGAAAGGTGGCTCTGGCTCTCATTGGGCTGTGGAGGCGTCTTGGAGTGGCTGCAGCTATTGTCTGGGTTTGGTGGTGAGCGTCCTTGATACAGTCCTGGGAGAAGCTTAGTAGCGTGTTCAGGTGAAGCATCTTCCCTGAGCTCTCTCGGAGTTTAAACTGATTCCTTTTTTTCCTTTACCTTTCCTAAAAATGCCATCCTCCTAGGACACCCCTTATCTCAGAGGAGGCCTCAAGGCTGGAAGGTCTCTGAACTCCCCTTGGCCCAGGCTAGGCTGGAGAAGTCTTATACCCTTTTCTCTCTCTTCTTCTTCTTAATTCCTTCCCTCTATATTAATTAAACCACCAAAAAATTCCCAAACTGACTTGAGTATTTTTATTGGGGTTTGAATTAGTCCCTGGTGACGATAAGGATAATATATTAGTCAAGAAACCCTAAATTTACCCCTTACACTATTAAGAGTGAGCTTAACCTCAGATGCTTCCTAGCTGTGTGACCCTGGGCAAGTCACTTAATCCCGTTGTTTAACCCTTACTACTCTTCTGCCTTGGAACCATTACACAGTTTTGATTCTAAGAAGGAAGGTAAGGATTTGTTTTTTAAAAAGAGTGAGCTGGCATATTAGCTTGTGGGGGAGACTTAAGGAGGAGGAAGAGCAGCCCTTTCAGAACCACTCTGTCTAAAGGGAATCTTTGGCATTGAGCAATGGCAAGGTTGCTTTGTCACGATTCTAAGGAGATCCTCCTGATCTGAATAATTTCTGTACTCTCCAAGGTTGCCAAGCCCCAAGAAGTTAGCATGTGGGTCTCTCTTCCCCCTTCCCCTGAGAATCTGCAGTGCCCTGACTATGCCTGGTAAAACTCTGGTGACCCAAAGTTTACCATCTAGTAATATTTCAGGTTATTGGCATGGTCTCCTGGTTGCCTTCCTTACCTCCAGTGTCTCCCCACTCCACTCCACCCTCCATTCAGCCGCCACAGTGACCTTCCTAAAGCATAGGTCTTACCATGTTAGCCCTTCACTTCAGAAACTCCAGTGGCTTCCTTTTATCTCCAGGATCCAATATAAACTCCTCTGTTGGGCTTTTAGAGCCTTTCCTACATTCAGACTTTTATAGTCTGCCTATACTTCCCTCCTCGCCCCATATTCTACGATCCAGAGATATTGGTCTCTTTGCTATTCTTCTTACCTAATCCCTGAACTCCCATCTCCATGCATTTGTCCTCCATGCCTGGAACACTCTTCCTCCTCACTGCTACCTCCAGGCTTTCCTGACTTCCTTCACATCTTGGCCAGGAGGCCTTGCCTCCTTAATTAACTGTGGTGCCTCTCCTCTGAAGTGATCTCCAGTTTATCCTCTATATAGCTTGTCTGAACACAGTTGTTTGGGTAGTGTCTTTGCCATGAGATTAGAAGCACTTTGAGATCAAGGACTGGTTTTTATGAATATATGTGATCTTTTTTAGCAATCCCCACCCAGACCTGGCCAGTCAACGACTCAATAAACATTTATTAAGCACCTACTAGACACTGGGAATGCAAAAAGAGGCAAAGACAGTCTCAGCCTTCAAGGAGTTCACAATCAAATGGTGGAGACAAAGAGAAAACAGATAGAGTCAAAGCAAGCTAAAGACAGGATAAAAAGGAGATGATGAGCAGAGCTCTGGAAGGCACGAGAATTGAGAGGAGCTGGAGAAGGCTTCCTATAGGAGATGAGATTTTAGTTAAGTCTTGAAGGGATCCAGGGAAGCTAGGAAGCAGAGATGAAGGAGAGTATTCTGGGCAACGGGGACCAATCAAAGACAATCCCCAGTTCTGAACAATAGAGTGTCTTGTTTGTGGAAAGCAGGGAGGCCAGTGTCACTGCATCAGAAAGTCTTGAGGTGATGAAGGGCTTGGAACATCAGAAAATTTTGTATTTCATCCTGGAGGCAAAAGACAGCAACTGGAATTTTGTGAGTAGATGGCACAGTATAAGGGATGTTTGGTGGTGGTGGCCAGTTGTTTTTGACTCTTTGTGACTCCATTTGGGGTTTTCTTGGCAAAGATACTGGAGTGGTTTGCCATTTCCTTCACCAGTTCATTTCACAGATGAGGAAATTGAGGCAAACAGGATGAAATAACTTGCCCAGGATCACCCAGCTAGTAAGGGTCTGAGGTCAGATTTGAACCCAGGAAGAGGAGTCTCCGTGAGTCCAAGTCCAGTGCTCTATCCACTGTGCCACCTAACTGCCCCATATGGAACATAATCCCTGCTTAATAGATGCTTGTGGACTTGAATCGACTTGGGTCAAAGATGATTAGGCATTCCTGAAATGTCCTAGAGCTGTGTGTCTAACATGGCACCTGCCCACAATTCAGCCCATCAATAGCAGAGATGGATAAGGGCTCCAGATTTAACCTCTTGGGTAGGATGCAGTGAGTGTGGGTGCTGGAGTCAGACTGAGTGTTGTCAGAGATCTCAAAGGTGGAGACCAAAGCCCTAAGAAGAGCAGATTCATGATGAGAGCAACCAAGTCCAGGGGGCAGCTACATGGCTCAGTGGATAGAGAACCAGATTTAGAGATAAGAGGTCCTGGGTTCTAATCTGACTTCAGATACTTTCTAGCTGTGTGACCCTGGGCAAGTCACTTAATCCCCATCACCCAACCCTTACCACTCTTCTGCCTTAGAACCAATAACTAGTATTGATTCCAGGGCAGAAGGTCCGAGTTTTAAAAAGAATAATAATCAATAAAAGTTAAGTCCAGTTCCCCTGCCTTTTCCTACTGACCTACCACCAACTGAAATACAGAGTCGAATACTGTGGGGCTCAAACACTACACTCAAAATTTCAAGAGCAGACTGGTGATGAGAACAAAAAAGGTGACCCTGATGCAATTGGAGGGGAAGATCAGGGAAATAAGCCATGTGGACAGAGACAACAAGAGGCAAGAGTCAACAGTAAGGAGAGGATTAAAGCAATTAAGGAGACATTAGACAAAGACAACAATGATGGAAGCAAAAACATTAGGATTCAAGATGTCAGATGGTGGTCATAAAAATGACTTAGCGGGGCTGTCAACCTTGCTACAAGACTAATGTGAGCCAAACTGCCTTTCTTGACTTTTGAGGGATTGGCACACTCCTCAGCTCCTCTGCTACAGTTCACTCTTCTCTATAGTTTCCTTAATATCATTTCCATCTTCTTTGGACATCCATGGAATCCTTCTCAATCCCCATCTTCCTGTATCTGCTGCCATCACCTACGTACCTCCAGGTCCTTCTCCCAAATTTCTCCCTTTGTTTCTGTCTGTTGTTCTGAGGTTCAAATGGGATGACATATGTAAAGAACTTTGCAAACCTGAAATTGCTAAATCAATGCCATTAACACATCTTCCCAGCCCAACTCTCACTAACACCCTCTGGGCCTACAAGCATTTCTTTTGATGGCCCACCAAAATCCCCAAAATACAGTTTCTCAACCTCTTTCATTCCCATGCCTTCTTCTCTAGCCCACTTCATCCAAACAGACAGAGTCACAAGACCCTGGGGGTTTTTAATGGCTATTCTCCGTGCCTGGAAGATTTTCCCTTCTTGTGTCCCACCTTCTGGCATCCCTGGCTTCCTTCAAGTCCCAGCTAAAATCTCACATTGTAGATAAGGAATTTTTCCTGATTCCTCTTCCCACTCTTAAGTCTAATACTTTCCCCCTGTTGTTCATCTCCAATTTATCCTGTCTGTGCATTGTTAATACATAGTGTTTTCATGTTTTCTCCACCGTTAGGTTCTAAACTTTTCAAGAGCTTTATTTTTAACCAGTTCTTGGCACACAGCAGGTGCTTAATCAGTGTTTCTGGACTGATTGACCCTCACTATCTCAGAGAACAGTGCCATCTCCATTCTGAAATTCACAATTCTACTCTCTGATCATGCTCTCTTCTCCCTGGACTTACCCAGGGGTACACAGCTAGTAAATGTCTGAGGCCAGATACTCCCAGAGATTTGAACTCAGGTCTTTCTGATACCAGGTCTGGTGCTTTATCCATTGAGCCATCTAGCTGCCTTTATTCTTCCCCCAGAAGAGTATAATCACAATATCACTGGATTTTTGAGTTGGAAGAAACCTCAGGGAAATATGATCCACTCCATACCCAAAAAGAAATCCCTACTGTAACAAATCCAAGAGGTCATCCAACCACTGTTTGAAGACAGCCAATTAGAAGGAACCCTCACTCTCAAAGGAGTCCTTTCCATTTTGAAAGATTCTCCTTAACATCAAGGCAAGTTTACCTCAGTAAAACTTTTTCTTCTTTTTTCCTTCCTTCTTCCCTCCTTCCTTCCTTCTTCCCTCCTTCCTTCCTTCCTCCCTCCCTCCCTCCATTCCTTCTTTCTTTCTTTCTTTCTTTCTTTCTTTCTTTCTTTCTTTCTTTCTTTCTTTCTTTCTTTCTTTCTTTCTTTCTTTCTTTCTTTCTTTCTTTCTTTCTTTCTTTCTTTCTTTCTTTCTTTCTTTCTTTCTTTCTTTCTTTCTTTCTTTCTTTCTTTCTCTCTCTCTTTCTTTCTTTCTTTCTTTCTCTCTTTCTTTCTCTCTCTCTCTCTTTCTTTCTTTCCCAAGACAGAACAGTGATAAGGGGTAGATAACTGGGGTTAAATGACTTACCCAGGGTCACACAGCTAGAACTCAGTATGACTTTCTATAGTTGCTCCTGGTTATTTCTTCCCCATGATAGCTTCTCAAATACCTGAAGACTAATACCACAAATCTTTCCTCCTCCAGGATGAACATTCCCAGGACCTTCAACTGGCACTTAAGTGACATGAACTCAGGGACCTTCTCTCCTCTGGATATTCCTCCATTTTTCTCAATAGCTTTTCTAAACTGAGGATCCTAGAACTGGTTGCAATATTCCAAATACCAGGTGCCACAGTGACTAAAACATTAGACTTGGAGTCAAAAATCCGAGTTCAAATCCTGCCTCAAATATTTACAAGTTTTGTGACCTTGGGCAAATCACTTAACTTCTCCCAGGCAAAGTTTCTTATTTGTAAAATGAAGATTAAAAACATCTGTATCTGAAGGTTGTTGTAACAATCAAATGTGACAAAATATAGAAAGTACATTGAAAACCTTATTGTGCTAAATAAATGCTAACTTATCATTATAAGTATAATTTTATGAGTTAAAACATAGACAGATTATCATCTGTTAATAATTCCTATGTTGATTCATACAGTTCCTGTAAGTTGTGCTTCTTATTTCAGATCAAGATTTTGTTATCTTTTTTTGGCTATTATTCCACACTAATGATTTCTGTTGAGCTCATATTCCACTAAAGTGCCAAACTCTTTTGCAGACTTTTGCTTAACTATGTCTCCACCATCTTATACTTATGACATTGACATTGACCATTTAAAAAAACATGTGTAAGCTTTTAAATTTGTATATATTGAATTTCATCTTAGTTTGATCCCACACGCTGGTCTATCTAGGTTCTTTGGATCCCGATGTTGCCGTCCAGTGCATTAGCGTTGAGTCAATGGAAAATCCGATAAGCGTGCCATCTATGCCCTTATCTCAGTAACTGATAAAAAATATTAAACAGCTCTGGCCAGGAATTGATCATTGGGGCATTCCACTGGAAACCTCTTGCCAAGGTGGCAACAAACCATGTTCAACTCTTTGAATCAGAATTATTTTATCATTTAGTCCATATCATTACATCATCTCCTCAAATACTGAATGAGATTTTTCATCAAATCCTTTGCTCAAATCTTGGTATTCTATATTAACAGCATTTCCCCAATCTACCAGTTTAGTGAATCCACAAAAAAATGGTGATAGGGTTAGGCCAATAAAACATCTTTTTGGAAAAACCATGCTGGCTATTTGGAATCACCATTTCCTTGTCTATACATTCATCAACCATCTCTTTGACAATTATTTCTATGGTTTTTTCCAGGAATCAAAGTCAGTAACACTGGTATACAGATTGCAGACCCTGTTATCCTCCCTTTCTTTAAAAATGGAATAACCTGAACAAACTGTGGTATATAACAGTGCTGGAATACTCTTGTGCTATAAGGAATGATGAGTGGGATGGTTTCAGAAAGAGCTGGGAAGATCTACATGAACTGATGCAGAGTGAAATAAGCAGAACCAAGAGAACATTATACACAGTAACCAAAACATTGTGGGACAATCAAATGGGATAGACTTTGCTACTAACAGCAATATAATGATTCAGGGCAATCCTGAGGGACTTATGAGAAAGAATGCTATCTACCTAAGAGAAAGAACTGTGGGAGTAGAAATACAGAAGAAAAATATATGATTTGTCACTTGTTTATGTAGGTATATGACTTCAGATTTTAGTTTTTAAAATTACTCTATTTCAAAAATGAATTATATGAAAATATATTTGGAAAGATAATACATGTATAACCCAGTGGAAGCACTTGTCAGCTCTGGGAGGGGAGAGTGAAGAAGGGAGGGAGACAATGTGAATCATGTAACCTTGGAAGATATGTAAATTTGTTACTGGAATAAAATAAATATAAAAACAAATTTTTAATGGAATAGCCTTTGCCCTTCTCCAATTCTGTGATTTGGAGGCTTAGGTGCTACAGTAGATAGAATACCAAGTCTGGAGTCAGGAAGACTAAGTTTCTTGAGTTCAAACCTGTCCTCAGACACTTAATAGTGATGTGACCTTGGTCAAGTCATTTCACCCAGTTAGCCTCAGTGTCTTCACCTGTAAAATGAGCTGGAGAAGGAAAGGAAAAAATTCACTCTAGAGCCTCTGCCAAGAAAACTCCCCCATGAGGCCACAAAGAGTCGGACACAATTGAAAAATAATTAAACTAGTCCTATAAGAGAATCAATCAATCAATGAAGTCCTTAATGTGTACCAGACTCTGTGCCAGACTGTAAAGATACAAAAATAGAAAGGAAACAATCCCTGCCCTATGGAGCTTACATTTTAACAAGGGAGTCAACATGGACATACACATAGATACATAAGAAAAATCAAAAGGATGTCACTAAAAGCTAGTGGGAGGGGGGACCAGCAGAAGAATAATGTTGAGTCGAGTTTCAGAGGAGACAAGGCAGTCAAAGAGATAGACTTGAAACAAGGATGCACTCCAGGCATGAGTGGTAGCCAGGGACAAGTCATAGAGGTAATGCAGAGATATCTTACATGCCCTGCTTCTTAGAATGGATATCATAGTTCTTGCTACTTCAGTGGGTGATGGATGAGGCAGAAGGATAGAGAGGCTTTGGAACTGAAAAGAAAAGAAAATTGAATTAAAGTTTTTTTAAAGAAAAGAAATTTTGTGGAGGTGGTTGATGGATGTCTGGTGCGTTTAAGAAAGTTGTAGTAAAGTCTAGTTTGGCTGGACTCTTAGGGGAGGGAAGGGGAAGACTATGGAAGACTATATGGAAGACTAGAAAGGTAGATGGAGGACAAGTCGGGAAGAGCTTTAAAAGCTAAACAAAAGAGCACAGATTTGATGATTTGCCCATCCTCTGGAAGCTTTATGAGATAACAGTTCTTTCAGTACCAACCTATGGGTATCATTCATCTAGGTTGGTTAATCTGACCAGCAAGCACAGCCAAGGTGCTCCCTTACTGATCTCCCTCCCATATCAGCTGACTCTTGGGATGTCTTGATCTCCTTAGCAACAGTCTCGCTCCTCTCTGTCTTGGGTCTATTCTTCTGATGGGTGAGTCCAGACCACCATTCCATGAACTATCACTTTGCTCTCCAGATTTCTCGATCTTGCCCTGCACAAAGGTAACTTCTTTCCTTCCCTTTCCATCTCTCCTTTATACAATGTCCTCACCTATTAGAATGAAGGGGCAGCTAGTATGCAGTGGATAGAGCCCTGGGCTTGGAATCAGGAAGATTTATCTTCACAAGTTCAAATCTGACCTCATACTTCCTAGCTGTGTGACCCAGGGCACCCTGTTTGCCTCAGTTTCCTCATCTATAAAATGAGCTGGAGAAGGAAATAGCAAACCATTCCAACATCTCTGCCAAAAAACAACCCAAATGAGATCAGGAAGAGTCTAAATGACTAGAATGAAAGGTTCCTGAGGGTAAGTCTCATTTATGTGTATTGGTATCCTCACTGCTTTGCATAGTGTCTTGCACATAGTAAATGCTTAATAAAAACTCTATCAATGTATCAACTCTCTATTAGTCATTTTTGTTCCCATCTTTCCATCTTGTCTTCTTCTTCTTCTGCCACATTAACCTGATCTTTGGTACACCCTCCTCTTCTCAGGGTTACTCCAGTGTAAGGTAAAGCCAACCCCACAACTTTGGCAAGCACTAGGAACAGAAAGGTGACTTTGCTGTGCCTGGCCAAATGGAGGGATCTGGAGAGCTCCCTGTGCCAATGGCCAGGAAAGATTCGAGGGGCCATAAATCCTGGGAAGAAAGCACAAAGCTGGAGTTTGTGTCAGGAGGAGGATTAGGGTTTAAAGAAAGCAAATAGGGAGACATTGAGTGAGGAAAACTTGGCACTGAGGTATGCCCGAGATGAAAGCAAAGCTAGTAGGACTTGCCCCATGGCAAGGACTTAGTTGGGCACCTGAGTTTTCTCCAAAGCCAACATGAGCTGCCAAGAAAGGTAATTATATCTGAGGCAACCTCCACCAAAGGCAGCGACACCAGGATGGGTGGGATGATGGGTCTACTTCCTTCTACCTGCCTTGGGACCCCACTCAGAGCATTGTGCCCACTTTGGGCTATCCAATCTTTAAAGACATCTTTACAATCTGGATCATGTCTTCAGGAGGAGATGCAATTCAGATTCCTCTTCAGAAACTCCTCAGCTGGGAAGGCTCTAGGCTGGACAAAATCCAGGTGCCTTTATTCAACCAAGAGATTTGCCAAAAGCTCATTTTCTCCAGACACCCTGATCCTGGGAGAGAAGCCATCCCAGCAGTCTTGGGCCTTAATGGAAATTTCATAGAGTCACATAGTAGTGGCTGTTTTGTTCATGCCCAGGAAAACAGAAAGCCTAATTTGAACCATTCGAGGCAAGAAATAGCATAGACAGTGGGGAAGCATTAAGAACCGAGGATGCTGTAGGTCATCAGTCACCAGAGATTGGGGCAGAACAGAACCAGCCTGGTCATTGAAGGGGACTGCTGAGATGTTCAGGATACAAAAAGGGAAATGAAAAAAGAGATGGAGGGAAAATAGGCCTTTTCAGACTCTTCCAATCTCCCTGGTCTGTAGCTGCAGAATTATCTCGTACTTCTCACTTCTCACGCCACACATCCTATTAGTTGCTTAGTGTTGTCATTTCTCCCTTCAAATGCCACCCATTAAACACCTCTCACCACACACAGCTCCCACCTTAGTTCAAGCTCTCATCACCTCGTGCCTAGATTATTGCAAAAACCATTCCTCAAAAGTAGGTGCAGATCTTCTCTTTTCTCTTCAAACTCTGACAACTCTCCTTTCTCCACTCTCCCTGCTAAGGATTTAAGTTCATACTTTATTTTTTTAAACCCTGACCTTCCATCTTGGAATCAATACCGTGTATTGGTTCCAAGGCAGAAGAGTAGTAAGGGCTTGGCAATGGGGGTTAAGTGACTTGCCCAAGATCACACAGCTAGGAAGTGCCTGAGGCAATATTTGAACCCAGGACCTCCCATCTCTAGGCCTGGCTCTCAACCCACTGAGTTACCCAGCTGCCCCCAATTTCACATTTTATTAAAAAAATGGGGACCATTTATGCGAGCTCCCTATTACCCCCTTCCATTCATCTCAAAACCCCATTTTCTTCTCCTTTGCTCCAGTTTCTGACAATAAGGTAGTCAGTATCTAGAGAGATATTCCTCTGATTCTGGCCCCTCTGATCTTTCCTAGCAGATGGTCCTCTCAGTTATCCCTATTCTTTCTAGTTTTTCAGTCTCTCTATCTTTACTAGTTCATTTCTTACTGCCTCTGAACTCACTCGTGTCAGTCTGTCAGTAAATATTTATTAATCATCTACTATGTGCCAGACACTATTCTAAAGGTTTGAGTTATAAAGAAAGGCAAAAAATAGTCCCTGCCCTCAAGGAGTTCACAGTCTAATGAGGGGGGCAACATGAAAATGGAATCTGGCCTCAGGTAGTTACCAGCAGTTTGATCCTGGGCAAGTCACTTCACCCTGTTTGCCTTAGTTTCTTCATCTGTCAAATGAACTAGAGAAGGAAATGGCCAAGAACTCCAGAATCTTTGCCAAGAAAACCCCAAATGGGGTCACCGAGAATTGGACATGACCAAAACGCTTGACCAACAATAAATTAGAAGCATTCCCCCATCCTTAAAAAAATCCTTCACCAAACTCTCCCAAGACAATCCCCTCCCTCATGCTGCCACCTTGTAGCTCTCCTCTCCCTCTTGCCCAAACTCCTAGGAAAAGCTGTCTACGCTCACTCTCACCACTCCCTCTCCTTCCACTCTTCTCAACTCAACTCTCAACTGCCTCCTGACCTCATCACTCAGCCTGAAACTCTACTCTGCACTGTCGCCATTGCTAACTCCTGTGGTCTCTTCCCTGTCCTCATCCTTCTTGACCTCTCTGCACTCTAGAAGGTTGTCGATCACCCTGCCTTCCTGACTCTTCTCTTCTCTCTCTCTAGCTGCCAAGTGTCCGAGGACAGATTTTAACTCAGGTCTTCCTGACTCCAAGTCTAATGCTTTATCTGTTGAGCCATCTATAGCAGCCTTTGATCTATAGATGCCTCTCTATATACATATTTTATTCCATATATACCTGTATATGTATAGTTTGTTTCTTGTGGCAGAATGTAAGTTCCTTTAGTGTAGAGATTATTTTATTTTTGTCTCAGTATCCCCAGCATTTTGGACAAAATGATGGATACTTAATAAATGTTTGTAGATTGACTTCAGGCCCTGCCTGAGACTAACACTCATGTCAACATGACCACATCGATGACCATACAGTGAAGTCTGACTCAGTGATAATATAATATGATATGATACGATATGATATGATATGCCATAACATAACATAACATAACATGACATGACATGACATAATATAACATAGTATAACATAGTATAGTACAGTACAGTACAGTATAATGTAATACAATACAATACAAAAAATACAATACAAAAAATACAATACAATACAATACAATACAATACAATACAATACAGGTGTATGGGGTGCTCAGGGAGGGGTAATATCTCTGGTATGGAGGGCTTGTCGTGCCCTCCTAGGGCAGCTCTCCAGCCTCTGACCCTCACCGGACACCCAGCTCTCACTTGTGGCTGCCAGTAGCTGCTAGAATGTGGCAGCAGCCACACCCCAGGCAACAGCTTCGACAGGCCGGCTAAACATTGTGAGGGTAGCCATCGTGTCATCGACCCCTGGTGAACCAGGGCTTTGCTCACCCAGCATGTGAAGACTGCTTCGGCGGAACAGACAGAAGAAACCAATAAGAAGGTTCAACGGCTGAGAGGGCGACACAGCAAGGCATTGTGGAGTGCTTAGGGCGTGTTGGAGCACAAAGGACAACCCGGCCATCCAATGCAGCTGAGGAAGTCTCCAGGTGTAACCACTGGACCCAGGCTTCCAATGCCGAGAGAGTGGGACTGTCTCTGTGCATCGACTTTTCCACTTAAATCTTCATGCACAAGTGTCTTTGTGCACGCTCATCTACATCACAGATGAAAGCGCACAGACAGTCATCCTCGGTTACCGAGAGACTACTACTACTACTACAATACAATATAATACAATACAATATAATTAATATAATATGATACAAAATAATATAACACAACATTATATAACATAAGATAACATGACATAAGATAATATAATGTAACGTAACGTAAAGTAACGTAATACAATACAATACAATACAATATAACATAACATAATATAATATAACATAACATAATATAATGTAATGTAATGTAACATAATATAATGTAATGTAACGTAATATAATGTAACATAATATAATATAAAAGATACAATATAATACCAGACAGTATAGTACAATATATGATATGATATGATATAATAATATAATATAATATAACATAACAAAATATAATATATGACATAATAAAATATAGTACAATATAACAACATAACACAATAAAATATGACACCATATAATACGATGCAATATGATATAATATAATAAACTATGGTATAATATAACAATACAATATAATAATATAATGTAATATATGCTATGTTATATATAATGGAATATAGCTGTCTATAAGGAAATCCACCCCTCACCCCTTGGGGAGCAGGGGGAAGGCATATAGTTGTTTGTCTTGGACCCACTTACAAAACCTTCAGGGAATAGATAGTTAGATTCTAATTAGGACACTCCTAGCTTACATGTAGCATTTGTTCCCAGAGAGGCTTCTGGAAGCACTTCTAATTTCTACCTATTGACTCTACTTCTGTGGTTTAATGAACTATTTGCAGAGTTAAGACAAGAGTGAACTTCAGTCTCATGAGCCTGGGCTCTTCAAAATTAATGGAGGGAAATAATGAGGTTGGAGCCAACTCACCACCTCACCGCTACAAGCATTTCCCCAAGTGACACCTTCCCCAATTTTAGCAAACAGAGGCGTCTCACTGACCTCAAAAAATCTTGATAGGAATTCTAGGTCTCCAAACCTTTGCCAATAAACTCTAATTTCAAACCACATTCCAAAGAACTGAGTCTACTAATAAAAAAATAAGTGGACAATCCCAGAAAGTTCATTTTCATGCGGTTTGACATGGGGGCCGAAAAGGTCCCACGTTTTCCCCCACCTTGGGCACCAACCTGAAGAAAACAGTTTTCCTTAAGCACGGGTCTGACCACATTACTCCCTTACTTAAGAAAGGCCAGTGGCTCCCTATTATCTCTGGGTTAAAATGCAAATTCTTTTAGACAAATTGAGTCTCATTCTATTGATGCCTCTTCCATCTCCTTCCCTTTCAGAAGATATCCATTCCTCTTCTTCTGTGCAGTGAACGACCCTTTTAAAGACATTAAAAGAAAAAGAAATGTGTAATTAGAAAATCTTGAACCCTTGGACTTCATCTCCCAGAATCCTTTTCCCTTTGTCCACGTGGAGCGTTCACATTTTGTATATAGTTGGATGCTTCCCCACGCCCGCTCTCTCTCTTTTCCCGGGACCATGACTGGGTTAACTCCCTCTTTGCTCTAGCTTTTATTTTCCTTTACTTCAAGTTTATTATTAATAAATTCTTATAATATATATTACTCGGTGCATTGACTATTAATTTTAATCTTACAGAAGAGAAAAAAGCTAACTTTGGCAAAGCCAACGAATACACGGATGATATTAAAGAGTTGCGCGGTGTTAATGCCTGTCATCTCCCACCGTGGCCAAGAGAGGAGGGGAGCACATTTTCTCAACTCTTCTACAGCATTAAGCCTCATTTTTAAGATTCAAGTTCTCAAATGCAGAAGAAAACATATGATTTATCACTTGTTTATGTGGGTACGTGACTTGGGGCTTGGGTTTTAAAGGGTTACTCTTTTACAAAAATGAATAATGTGGAAATGGGTTCAAGTGATAACATATTTATGTATAAGCCAGTGGAATTGCTTGTCAGCTCTGGGAGAGGGGAATGGATGAGGGGATGGAGAAAAAACGAATCATGGAACCATGGAAAAAAATTAAAAACAATTCAAGTTCTCAAATGAAGAGAATTGAAGGATCTCCACCCTCTGACTACAAGTGACTTGATGGGTGCATTTCATTCTGTTCTGTCTCAGTCACATGACATTCCAAAATGGGTAACTCATTGTTCTAGGCACACAGAGACTAATTAATTCTAGAGCCCGGGGTGCACTGCTTCATCATCTTTTTCTAGTCAAGTCCTTCAAGGACCAATTTGGGTATCACTTCCTCTGTGAAAACTTTCCCAATCTTACCAGCTGACCCTGGACCAGCCACAAAGTACGTTATGCCTCAGTTTCTTCATCTGTAAAGTTGACCATAATAATAGCACCAATCTCACCAGGTTGTTGAGAAGATCAAATGAGTGGCTATATGGAAAGTGCCTTGCAAATGGTCAAACGCTCTATAAATGCTACTGCTGCTGCTGCCCCTTTCCTTAGAATTTCCCAGAATGCTTTGTCTGCATCTCCCCTTCCCCTCATCACGTGCTACCTCAAACAACCTTATTTACGTGCATCACAGAAGTAGCTAGGGCTGCAGTGGATAGAGCATCAGGCTTGGCATCAAGGAGAACTGAATCAGATACTTATGAGCTATGTGACCTTTGGCAAGTTGCTTGACCCTGTTTGCCTCAGTTTCCTCATTTGTAAAATGAGCTGAAGAAGGAAATGGCAAACCACTCCAATACTTCTGCCCCAAAAAAAATCCCAAATGGGCTCTCGAAGAGTCAGACTTGACTGAAAATGACTGAACAACAACCGCAAGTGCATCATATTCCCCTTTAGAGTCTTCAGACTCTTCACAGGCAGGAAATGGGCTGCTTTTTGTCTCCATAGACAGTACCTACACACAGTACAGGCTTAATCGATGTTTGTTCAATTGAATTAAACTGAAGGAGCCCTAAGGATTTGTTTCTAAGGGGCCACACAAGCTCTAGGTTTAGGATTGCCTTTGAAGGGGGAGGACAGGCATTCTGAGGACCCCTGCTCTGTGGAAATAACATTTGCCTGCCCAAAGGAGGCAGTCAGAGAAGGGGAAAGCCCTGGAGGTCCTGGAAAAAGCAGCAGCAGCTCACCTTCACCCACAACTTTCTTTCCACCTCAATAGTCCTCCAAAGGAGGCAGTAAAACTGTTATCGTCTCAGCTAAACAGGGGAGAAAGCAGAGGATGAAGAAGTGAATGATTCTTAGAACTTAGAACTGAGGTCTGTCCTTGTTCTCCTGGTTTTAGGTTCTAGGCTTTCTAAGTTTACTTCCTTCCCAGAACCCATGAAAAAATGCAGCCCTTTTTCATAGGCTTGGGAGGAAATTCTGATTTCCAACCTTTAGTCCTTCTGTTTCCATATGGCATTGAATGCAGACCAAGTCCAATATCTGAAGACATTTTCATGGAATGGGAATTGATTCTGCCAAGAAAACCCTCAAAGGGGGTCCTACAGACACAACTGAATTCTGGACAAATCACCTTACCCTTACTCTATTCTCCTGGAAATTGCTCAGCCTCTTCTGGGGACCCCATTCATCCCCAGGGCTCTAGAAGAATAAGAATTGGACCCTCACATGCTCCAGGGGAGGAAGAGGCAGCAGACAGGGGAGCTCAGTGATCCAAAGACCCTACACTCTAAGCCACATGGGACTATGAAAATGGCTTCAAGTCTCTGAGACTGGAGAAGGTAACTTTCTTTCCCCAGGGGGTGTGAAAGCCATGCAGTCTGATGAACAAGTTCATAACTATCCCCAGGAGGACACAGTCCTATTAGAACCATTTTGCAT